>NW_022059807.1:0-93412 GCF_007399415.2 Gopherus evgoodei | reverse complement strand
TATAGGGTAAGACAGGGCAGAGGTGTATGGGGTGAGGGCGGGGGCATGGCGTATGGGAGGCAGGGGTGTATAGGGGTAAGAGGGGCTGGGGGTATATGAGGAGGAGTGTATGGGGGTGAGACAGGGCAGGGGTGTATGGGATAAGAGGCAGGGCGTGTATGGGGGGAGGCACCCATGGAGGGGCAGAGGAATACAGGGCAGGTGCCCAAGGATGAAGTGGGTATCAGGGATGGGGTTTGGCCCTTTTCCCATCTGTGGCAGCCCTGAGAAGGTCAAAATGAAACTCTTGCAAATCTGCTTAGATTCCATAGCAAAATTTTATACAATATAGATATTTGGGTTTGTACAACTGCTACACACAAGAACCCTGCGCTAATTGGTTCATGCCCCTCTCCACAGAACTCTCCCTGTATGATCCCCTCCATGCTAGAGTTTCTGAACCATCCTTGGGTCCCAAGGCAAGATTGAGCTTCCCCCAGCCCTCCCCTCAGGGAAGGGATCCCACCAGTCTGTCAGAGACAGGGGATTGTTTCAGAGCTCCTGGGCCAGTGACTCTCAGCTCTCTCCATTTGGATCCCCCTACGTCAGGGGTTCTAACTGGGGGTCGGGACCCCTCAAGGGGTTGTGAGGTTATTACATAGGGGGGTTGTGAGCCGTTATCTTCCACCCCAAACCCCATTTTGCCTCCAGCATTTATAATGGTGTTAAATATTAAAAAGTGTTTTTAAATTTAGGGTTAGTACAAAAGTTTGATAACCACTGCCCTACATGTTCCCTTCGCCCTAGTCCTTGGCACTGGCAACCTTCAGACATTAGTAGTTACAACCCTATCTCCTCCCCAGCCATCACTTTGCTGAGATGGCCAGATTCAGCTCAATCTCCCCCCAGCAGGGACAAAAGAAAACATGCAGAAAACTGAAGCTACTTGGGTCAGAAATGCTTGGTCTGTATGGACCCCCTGCTAGAGCAGCACCCTGCTCTGGAACAAGCTAATCTCATTCACATCCACACGGTGTTCCTGAGCTAGTCAACAAGGAAGAAATTAAAATCCTTGAACCCAACCCAGAGGCTACAGAATGTTAGGAACCATTAGTAAAGGGATAGATAATAAGACAGAAAATGTCATAATGCCACTAAATAAATCCACAGTACAGCCACACTTTGAATGCTGTGTGCAATTCTGGTCCCCTTTCTCAAAAGATATATTAGAATTGCAAAAAGTATAGAAAAGGACTAAAAAAAAAAAGATCAGGGGTATGGATCAGTTTCCATATGAAGAGAAAGTAAAAAGATTGGGATTGTTCAGCTTAGAAAAGACAACTAAGGTGGGATATATAGGTCTATAAAATCATGAATGGTATGGAGAAAGTGAATAAGGAAATCTTATTTACTCATTCCCGTGACACAAGAACTAGGGGTCACCCATGAAATTAAATAGGCAACAGATTTAAAAACAAACAAAAGGAAGTATTTCTTCACACAATACACAGACAACCTGTGGAACTCATTGCCAGGGTAGTTGTGAAGGCCAAAAGTATAACTGGGTTGAAAAAAGAACTAGATAAGTTCCTGGAGGACAGGTCCATCAATGGCTGTGAGCCAAGATAATCAGGGATACAACCCCATGCTCTGGGTGTCCCTAAACCTCTGACTACCAGAAGCTGGGACTGGATGAGAGAGGATGGCCCTTGATAAATTGCCCTGTTATATTAATTCCCTCTGAAGCATCTGGCACCAGCCACTGTCACAAGACAGGATATGGGGTTAGATGGACCAATGGTCTGACGCAGCATGGCTGTTCTTATGTTCTTAACCACCAATAGCAGAGGCTGCGGTGAAGAGATGTGTGTGCACAGCCCATGCAGGGAGACCCAGGGAGGTGCATACACTTAAAAACAAGGGAATGGCTTTCCCTCTTTGGCTGAGTGAGAAGGCTCAAGGTGTTATCAAGGAAACAGATTCCCACTCAAGCCAGTGATGCCAGTGGCAAAGGGCATGAACCACGGCAGGGAACTGGTGGGAAGAAGAGGGCAAATAAAAACCCAATAAGAAACACACCCACAGCAGGAAACCAGGGACAAGAATGGGTGAGGCTGCTGAAGCCAGAAGACTTGGAGAAGTCAAGCAGACTAAGGGGATTGCAGAGGGGCTGACAACCCCACCCCCACATGGGTTACGGTGGAAGTGACCCAGGGACTTCAGCTCCACAAAACTGACCTCTGCCGCTTGCTCTGAACATGTCACTCTGCCACCTGCTTTGTGCACCAGCCATTAGAAGGGTGGGCAAAGACCCACACTCTCTAGTGTACAGCACATTCACACCAGCCTCTACCCCTATCCCCAACCTTGTGCTGTGGCTCACAGGGGAATCTGAGTCCCTAGGCCTGGGATGTGCCTCACAGCACAATGAAGGGGTTGGGAATGGAGTGGCTGAGCTGCTCTGGCAGGAGGGGGAGCTCACACTGGGCCTGGTTTGAATGAGGGTGGTGGACCAGGGAGCCTGGGCAAAACCACTAGAGTTATATGACCATGGCTCCCACAATGAGCTTTCCCCATCCTGCCCATGCATGCCATGGTGCTGGGGTTGGTAGCCTCCAGATTACTGACCTAGCCAGTGACTGCAAGAGAAGAGAGTTATGTCTGTATCAAATGGGGAACTGCATTTGGCTTTGATTTCTGTTTATGTGCCTCTCTCTCATTCTGTGCACCGTGTAGAAAAGCTTGCCTGACTTCGACACAGCCAGTCTATTCCAGACACTGCCCTGCCAGGGAAAGGACCATCAATGACTGGACCATCAAGGCCCATCAACTTTGGATGATTCAAAGACTGGCCCAGTTCAGGAGCAATGGTTTTCTTCACTGGGCCTCACAGGGCATGGGGTTGGAATATCCTAGACTGGACACATGGTCCAGAAGGGTCAGAGACTAGGTTTAAGGGGAATGCTCCTGGAGAAGGGCGGGCTGCCCTGCCATACTCCACAAGACAGGATTGAAGGGAAGAAGGCAGTAGGGACTCGGCCTTGTCTGGGTCACTGACCAGAACTCAGTCTCGCAGGAGTGAGATCAGACAAGAGGGCAGAGCTCAGGACGGTGGTTTGCACAGATCTGTAACACTCCGCTGCTTTAAGAGTAAAGTGTCTGTGATTAAGAAATCACTTTGCTGAGCCTGTGTTTTTTGCTCACCTACCTTATTGTCCCTAAGGGGTTAGTCATCTGCCCTGAGCACCCACAGCAAGGTGGATTCTGAGGGAATGTCTACAAGCAGTTGAGGGCTGGAGAAGGCTGAGGTGCTGGTTTTGGTGGCTAGGGTGATTGGGCTGCAGATTCCCACATCCCAAGGAAAGGTAGCAGCCATGGAATCCACACCTGGGAGTGTGCCTTATAAACCCAGAGGCAGGAACAGTGACACAGCTCTGCTCAGACTCAGCTGAGTGAAGAATATGTGGGATCCAGCAGTTGAGTCCGCTCACAACAGAGCTGTATTCTTTCAGAGGAGGGCAAGGCCAGACTGGGAATAGGGATGTAATATGGCTGTTAATCCCTAGCCTTGAGGTTCCCATTAGCCTCTTGCTCCATCCTCCTGCCCTGAGCTCCAACATTAGCCTGGGGCATCTCCCCTCCTTTGACCCATGGCAGGTTCTGTATGTCAGAAACACTAAGCCATGAAGCAGCATGGGGAGCTAACATGCTGGGGCCAAATCCCCTGGTCTGCCCAGCTCTCATTTGTGTCCTTTCATGTTTTGGTGTCCCCGGGGCCCTGGAGCAGGTTACCAAGCTCAGGAGGGCAGATCCGCAAGGATTCAGAGCAACAGAGCTCAGGGGCTAGATCAGGCCTAGAGAAGGCTGGCAGGAGTCCTCCACTCAGTGCCATCCCAGGTTTTATTTGTAGGTCCAGCAAGCAGTGGCCCAGCCCTGGCCCTTGCACAGCTCCTTGTGCTTGAGGAAGCAGTTCTGCACACGGAACTTGCGCCCACAGTCCTCGCATGAATACAGGTTCCCATCGTGGGTCTTCATGTGCTCCGTCAGGTGGTGTTTCAGCTTGAACTTCTTGTTGCAGACGGAACAGCCAAAGGGGCGCAGACTGAAGGTCAGCATGATGTGCCGGTCACGCTTAGGCTTGACAGCAAAGCGCTTGCCACACAGGCAGCCAAACTTCTTTCCATCAGGTGCCGTCACAATCTTAACAGGCGCATGCACCACCTGGCCATGCACTGCATGGGCAATGATCTCATTTCCATGTAGGTCCACTGGCTTCCAGGAGCTCTGGGGGAACCCGGCCTCTTCAGTGGAGAGGGGCTGGGCCTTAATGGTGAAGCCAGGGGCAGTGATGGAGGAGGAGGAGGCGGCACCAGTGCCTGCAGCAGGGATTATGTAGCTAACTTCACTGCTTGGCTGGAACTCCGCCTGGCACAGGCCCTGAACCTCAGCCATGCCCAACGCCCGCCCCTGTGCCAGCGACTTGAGAAAGCTGGCCTCACCTGCAGCACTCACACCACCTCCCAGTGCTGCCACTGCTGCCTCGTCAGGGTCAAAGCGCTCCTGCTTGATATAGAAGATCTTGGGGTGGTCACGGGGGCCACGAAAGGCACTGTCCAGCTCCCCTGAAGATGGCCCCTTGGAGCCACCTCTGCCACCACCCTCTTCATCTTCCTCCAGTACAATCTTCACAGCCTGTCCATTGAGCCGCTACAGATCTGGGCCTGATGGTCCTCCTCCTCCTCTTCCTCCTCCTCTTCCTCCTGTGACACCCGGATCTTCATCACCTCATTGTCGAGGCAGCCTGGAGCTGCCCGGCCTGATGACACCCCACCATGCCCTGGCCCCTCTGAGCTGCTGCCCCCTGGTTCCCCGTCGTCCTTCACGGCAAAATAATTGCTGCTACTGGGAGACTGGCTCTCGCTTGCCCGGCTGGACCAGGGGCGGCAGGGTCCCCCCTCCAGCTCTTTAAGGATCTCAGAGCACTGGTCCACCACCTGCCACATCTGCAGCCCGCTGGCCACCAGCAGGTGACTGGGCAGTGCCTCCATCAGCAGCTTGAGACGGCCAGAGTAGATGAGCTGCAGCAAATTCTCAAAGGCCTCTGGCTCAATGACGCTGGGCAGCACAATGCAGTTGGTGTCGTTGAGGAGCAGCTTGTCATGGAAGTAGGGCGAGGAGGCGGCCAGCACACTCTTGTGAGCCTGGAAGACCTGGCCCTGCACGTGGATGGAGATGTCGCAGAATTTGCCCTCCAGGCGGTGCTTGTTGAGTGATCCAGCAGCACCGCAGCATAGTGCGGGAACTCAATCTGGATGCTGCGGGTCTCTGGCTCCATGGCACAGCCTGCCCAAGGCAGGTCACTACAAAGGGAGAGACAGGGAGTGAAGGATGCTGAGGCTAAAAAAACCTCCCCACCCATAGTGCTGCCTGCCACAGGGATGGAGAGCAACTGCAAGGGGAGGAGCAGAATGAGGGGAAAGGCTGGAGCCCCAAGAAACCCCCACCCCCGGCACTGCCTGCTGCAGGAGGAAAATGTCAATGGAGCAGGACAGATGGGGTGCTCGGGCCCAGAGAACACCCCACAACCCACCCTTTCCATGGCATGGCCTGTTACAGGAGAGCGCTGGTGCAGAGTGGTCGGGGTTCGTTACTGGGCCTTCAACCCTCCCACCCCCACTGGGGGCTCACGGGCCCGACAGGGGGTCGAATGAGTGTTCGCAGCCCAGGACCCTGGGAGCGGGGACCCTCAACCCCCCTCCCAGAGCAGTGCCCCCGGGAGCTCCCTACCCCGCTTCCCAGCACCGCGACCCCACAGCACAGTCTGCCAGCCCCACGGCGGGTCACTCCCACCCAGCAGCGCCTACCGGCGGCCAGCGGTGCCCCAGGGCGCGTCCCAGCAGCGAGGTCTGCTCGGGCCAACCGAGAGCGAGCCCCGGGAACCCCGCCCCCACCGCCCGGGCCAACCGAGAGCGAGCCGGAAACCCCGCCCCCACCGCCCGGGCCAGCCGCGCGCGAGCCCCGGGAACCCCCGCCCCCCCCGCCCGGGCCAGCCGAGAGCGAGCCCCGGGAAACCCCGCCCCCACCGCCCGGGCCAGCCGAGAGCGAGTCCCGGGAAACCCCGCCCCCACCGCCCCGGCCAGCCGAGAGCGAGTCCCGGGAAACCCCGCCCCCCCGCCCGGGCCAGCCGAGAGCGAGCCCCGGGAAACCCCGCCCCACCGCCCGGCCAACCGAGAGCGAGCCGGAAACCCCGCCCCCACCGCCCGGGCCAACCGAGAGCGAGCCCGGGAAACCCCGCCCCCCCGCCCGGCCAGCCGAGAGCGAGCCCGGGAAACCCCGCCCCCACCGCCCGGCCAGCCGAGAGCGAGCCCGGAAACCCCGCCCCCACCGCCCGGGCCAGCCGAGAGCGAGCCGGAAACCCCGCCCCCCCGCCGGGCCAACCAGAGCGAGCCGGAAACCCCGCCCCCACCGCCCGGGCCAGCCGAGAGCGAGTCCCGGGAAACCCCGCCCCCCCCCCGGCCAGCCGAGAGCGAGTCCCGGGAAACCCCGCCCCACCGCCGGGCCAACCGAGAGCGAGTCCCGGGAAACCCCGCCCCCACCGCCCCGGCCAGCCGAGAGCGAGTCCCGGGAAACCCCGCCCCCACCGCCCGGGCCAGCCGAGAGCGAGCCCCGGGAAACCCCGCCCCCACCGCCCGGCCAGCCGAGAGCGAGCCGGAAACCCCGCCCCACCGCCCGGGCAACAGAGAGCGAGCCGGAAACCCCGCCCCCACCGCCCGGGCCAACCGAGAGCGAGCCGGAAACCCCGCCCCCACCGCCCGGGCCAGCCGAGAGCGAGCCGGAAACCCCGCCCCCACCGCCCGGGCCAACCCAGAGCGAGCCGGAAACCCCGCCCCCACCGCCCGGGCCAGCCGAGAGCGAGCCCCGGGAAACCCCGCCCCCACCGCCCGGGCCAGCCGAGAGCGAGCCGGAAACCCCGCCCCCCGCCCGGCCAACCGAGAGCGAGCCGGAAACCCCGCCCCCCACCCCCGGGCCAACAGAGAGCGAGCCCCGGGAAACCCCGCCCCCACCGCCCGGGCCAACCGAGAGCGACCCGGAAACCCCCGCCCCCACCGCCGGCCAGCCGAGAGCGAGCCGGAAACCCCGCCCCCACCGCACGGGCCAACCGAGAGCGAGCCCCGGAAACCCCCGCCCCACCGCCCGGGCCAGCCGAGAGCGAGCCGGAACCCTCCTACTCTACTGGGTCACGAGGCAAGCGCGGAAGGACACTCACCCCCACCCCTAAGCGAGCCTGGCCCCTCCCCCACACACGCATCCTCCCCGAGTGCCCCCCAGCACGTGGCCAGCCAGCCAACCAACCGCTGCCCGAGCGCGAGCCACCTCCAGACCCTGCCACCCGGGCCAACCAAGAGCGCCCTGGGGCTCCGCCTCAGCCAACGGCGCTCGGCTCACCCCGGGACACGCCCTGCGCTGCCCGACGCAGGCCAGAGATCGGCCACCCAGCGTCGCACCCTGGCAGACGGAGCCGCCGATTGGTGGGCTCCTGATCTTCCTCCAGCCAATCACGAGACCGGCGTTTGGCTAGTAGTCGGGCGCCCCTCTCGTCCCGACTCTGATTGGCCAGAGGTGGGAGGTTCTGTGATGGTCGGGGCGACGCTGAGAGCCAGGCCCATCCCACGGGGGCTCTGCGCTGGGCCGGGAAACCCGCTCTGCCCTTCCCAGGCGCCATAGTGCGCTGGGGCCCCCCCCCACCCCCCGGAGGTCCTGCTCCCGGGCCGCGCCCTGCGACCCCCCCGGAGCTTCCCCCGGCCGTGCCCTGCACCCCCCCCCCCCGGAGCTCATGCTCCCGGGCCGCGCCCGCGCCCCCCCCGGAGCTCCCCCCCCCCGGGCCGTGCCCTGCGCCCCCCAACCTTCCCTTCCCAGGCCGTGCTCTGCGACCCCGGAGCTCCCCCCCCCCGGGCCGTGCCCTGCGACCCCCCGACCTTCCTTCCCGCCGTGCTCTGCGACCCCCCGGAGCTCCCCCCACGCGGGCCGTGCCCGCGACCCCCCGACCTTCCTTCCCGGGCCGTGCCCTGCGACCCCCCGGAGCTCCCCCCCACCGGCCGTGCCCTGCGACCCCCCCGACCTTCCCTTCCCGGGCCGTGTCCTGCGCCCCCCCGGAGCTCTCCCCCCGGGCCGTCCCTGAGCCCCCGGAGCTCCTGCTCCGGGCCGCTCTGCACCCCCCCCCCCCGAGCTCCTGCTCCCGGGCCGCGCCCTGCATCCCCCCCGGAGCTCCTGCTCCCGGGCCCCGCCTGCGCCCCCGCGGAGCTCCCCCCGGGCCGTGCCCTGCGCCCCCCCGGAGCTCCCCCGCGCAGGGCAAGACCCCCCGACCTTCCTTCCCGGGCCGTCCTGCGCCCCCCCGGAGCTCCCCCCCGGGCCGTGCCCTGCGCCCCCCCGCCGGGCCGCGCCCTGCGCCCCCGAGCTCCCCCCCCCCCCGGGCCGTGCCCTGCGCCACCCAACCTTCCCTTCCCGGGCCGCGCCCTGCGCCCCCCCGGAGCTCCCCCCCGGCCGTGCCCTGCGCCCACCCCGGACCTCCCCCCCGGACCGTGCCCTGCACCCCCCCGGAGCTTCCTCCCCGGGCCGTGCTCTGCGCCCCCCCGGACCTCCCCCCCGGCCGTGCCCTGCGCCCCCCGGAGCTCCTGCTCCCGGGCCGCGCCCTGCGCCCCCCCGGAGCTCCCCCCCCGGGCCGCGCCCTGCGCCCCCCTGCAGCTCCTGCTCCCTGGCCGCGCCCTGCGACCCCCCGGAGCTCCCCCCCCCGGCCGTGCCCTGCACACCCCACCCCCAGCTCCTGCTCCCGGGCCGCGCCCTGCGACCCCCCGGAGCTCCCCCCCCGGGCCGTGCCCTGCGCCCCCCAACGTTCCCTTCCCGGGCTGTGCTCTGCGACCCCCCGGAGCTCCCCCCCGGGCCGTGCCCTGCGCCCCCCCGACCTTCCCTTCCTGGGCCGTGCCCTGCGACCCCCCGGAGCTCCCCCCACCGGGCCGTGCCCTGCGACCCCCCGACCTTCCCTTCCCGGGCCGTGCCCTGCGACCGCCCCGGAACTCCCCCCCACCGGGCCGTGCCCTGCGACCCCCCGACCTTCCCTTCCCGGGCCGTGCCCTGCGCCCCCCCGGAGCTCCTGCTCCTGGGCCGCGCCCTGCGCCCCCCGGAGCTCCCCCCTGGGCCGTGCTCTGCGCCCCCCCGGAGCTCCTGCTCCCGGGCCGTGCCCTGCACCCCCCCCGGGCCGCGCCCTGCGCCCCCCCGACCTTCCCTTCCCGGGCCGTGCCCTGCGCCCCCCCCGGAGCTCCCCCCCCGGGCCGTGCCCTGCGCCCCCCCTGGAGCTCTCCCCCCCGGGCCGTGCCCTGCGCCCCCCCGACCTTCCCTTCCCGGGCCGTGCTCTGCGACCCCCCGGAGCTCCGCCCCCCCCGGGCCGTGCCCTGCGCCCCCCTGGAGCTCTCCCCTCCGTGCCGTGCCCTGCGCCCCCCCGGAGCCCCCCCCGGGCCGTGTCCTGCGCCCCCCCCGGCAGCTCCCCCCCCGGGCCGTGTCCTGCGCCCCCCCGGAGCTCCCCCCCCCCCGTAGCCGTCCCTGCTCCCCCCTGATAGCTCTCCCCCCGGCCGTTCCCTGCGCCCCCCCGACCTTCCCTTCCCGGGCCCGTGCTCTGCGACCCCCCGGAGCTCCGCCCCCCCGGCCGTGCCCTCGCCCCCCTTGGCTCTGCCCCTCCGGGCCGTGCCCTGCGCCCCCCTGGAGCTCCGCCCCCCCGTGCCGTGCCGTGCCGTGCCCTGCGCCCCCCGGACTCCCCCCCCCGGGCCGTGCCTGCGCCCCCCTGAGCTCCCCCCGGCGGCCGCGCCCTGCGCCCCCCCGAGCTCCCCCCCCGGGCCGTGCCCTGCGCCGCCCCCAACCTTCCCTTCCCGGGCTGTGCTCTGCAACTCCCCGAGCTCCCCCCACCGGGCCGTGCCCTGCGACCCCCCGCCTTTCCTTCCCGGCCGTTCCCTGCGCCCCCCCCGGACTCCTGCCCCCGGGCCGCGCCCTGCACCCCCCCCCCGAGCTCCTGCTCCCGGGCCGCGCCCTGCGCCCCACCGGAGCTCTCCCCCCCGGGCCGTGCTCTGCGCCCCCCCGGAGCTCCCCCCCGGGCCGCGCCCTGCACCCCCCCCGAGCTCCTGCTCCCGGGCCGTGCCCTGTACCCCCCCCGGGCCGTGCCCTGCGCCCCCCCGGAGCTCCCCCCCCGGGCCGTGCCCTGCGCCCCCCCGGAGCTCCCCCCCCCGGGCAGTGCCCTGCGCCCCCCCGGAGCTCCCCCCTGCGCCCGTGCCCTGCGCCCCCCGCGGAGCTCCTGTCTCCCGGGCCGTACCCTGCGCCCCCCCAGGCCGCGCCCTGCGCCCCCCCGAGCTCCCCCCCCCGGGCCGTGCCCTGCGCCCCCCCGACCTTCCCTTCACGGGCCGTGCCCTGCGACCCCCCGAGCTCCCCCCCCGGCCGTGCCTGCGCCCCCTGGAGCTCTCCCCCCGGGCCGCGCCCTGCGCCCCCCCCCGGGCCGTGCTCTGCGCCCCCCCGACCTTCCCTTTCTGGGCCGTGTCCTGCACCCCCCCCCCGGAGCTCCCCCCCGGGCCGTGCCCTGCGCCCCCCCAACCTTCCCTTTCCGGGCCGTGCCCTGCGCCCCCCCCGAGCTCCCCCCCCGGCCGTGTTTCTGTGACCTCCCGGGCAATGCCCTGCACCCCCCACCCGGGCCGTGCTCTGCGACCCTCCGGGCAATGCCCTGCACCCCCCGGGCCGTGTCCTGTGCCCCCCCACCTTCCCTTCCCGGGCCGTGTCCTGCACCCCCCCCGGAGCTTCCCTTCCCGGGCCGTGCCCTGCGATCCCCTGGAGCTCCTGCTCCCGGGCCGTGCCCTGCCTCCCCCCCGCCGACCCTCCCTTCCCGGCCGTGCCCTGCACCCGTCCCGGGCCGTGCTCTGCGACCCCCCGGAGCTCCCCCCCCCGGGCCGTGCCTGCCTCCCCCCCCGCCGACCCTCCCTTCCCGGGCCGTGCCCTGCACCCCCCCGGGCCGTGCCCTGCGCCCCCCCGACCTTCCCTTCCGGGCCCGTGCCCTGCGACCCCCCGGAGCTCCCCCCCCCGGGCCGGGCCCTGCGACCCCCCGGAGCTCCCCCCCCGGCCGTGCCCTGCCTCCCCCCCCGCGACCCTCCCTTCCCAGGCCGTGCCCTGCACCCCCCCGGGCTGTGCCCTGCGTCCCCCCGACCTTCCCTTCCCGGGCCATGCCCTGCGACCCCCGGAGCTGTCCCCCCCGTGCAGTGCCCTGCGACCCCCCCGGGGCTCCCCCCCCGGGCCGTGCCCTGCGACCCCCCCGGAGCTCCCCCCCCCAGGCCGTGCCCTGCCTCCCCCCCCCGCCGACCCTCCCTTCCCGGGCCGTGCCCTGCACCCCCCCGGGCTGTGCCCTGCGCCCCCCCCGACCTTCCCTTCCCGGGCCGTGCCCTGCGACCCCCCGGAGCTGTCCCCCCGGGCAGTGCCCTGCTCCCCGCCCTGCCTACCTTCCCTTCCCAGGCCGTGCCCTGCACCCCCCCCCCCGGGCCGTGCCCTGCGCCCCCCCCGGAGCTCCCTCCCCGGGCCGTGCCCTGCGCCCCCCCGACCTCCCCTCCCCAGCCGTGCCCTGCGCCCCCCCCGGAGCTCCCCCTCCCGGGCCGTGCCCTGTGCCCCCCCAACCTTCTCTTCCTGGGCCGTGCCCTGCCTCCCCCCCACCCCGCCGACCTTCCCTTCCCGGGCCGTGCCCTGCGTCCCCCCGGAGCTCTCCCCCGGGCCCTGCACCCCCCCGACCTTCCCTTCCCGGGCCGTGTCCTGCACCCCGCCCCCCGGGCCGTGCTCTGCGTCCCCCCGGAGCTGCCCCCCCCGGGCCGTGCCCTGCGCCCCCCGACCTTCCCTCCCCGGGCCGTGCTCTGCGCCCCCCCGGAGCTGCCCCCCCGTGCCGTGCCCTGCGCCCCCCGACCTTCCTTCCCGGGCCGTGCCCTGCGACCCCCCGGAGCTCCCCCCCCAGGCCGTGCCTTGCGTGTCCCCCGGAGCTGCCCCCTGGGCAGTACCCTGCCTCCCCCCCCCCCCCGACCTTCCTTTCCCAGGCCGTGCTCTGCATCCGCCCCCGGGCCGTGCTCTACGAACCCCCCCAGAGCTCCCCTTCCCGGCCGTGCCCTGCAGCCCCCCGGAGCTCCCCTTCCCGGGCTGTGCCCTGCATCCCCCCCCCGGGCCGTGCCCTGCGTCCCCCCGGAGCTCCCCCCGGGCCGTGCCCTGCATCCCCCCGACCTTCCCTTCCCGGGCCGTGTCCTGCACCCCCCGGGCCGTGTCCTGCGCCCCCCTGGAGCTGCCCCCGCGGAGCTCCCCCCCGGGCCGTGCCCTGCACCCCCCCGACCGGGCCCTTCCCGGGCCCTGTCCTGCACCCCCCCAGGCCATGCTCTGCGTCCCCCCGAAGCTCCCCTCCCCGGGCCGTGCCCTGCACCCCCCCGACCTTCCCTTCCCGGGCCGTGTCCTGCACCCCCCGGGCCGTGTCCTGCGCCCCCCTGGAGCTGCCCCCGCGGAGCTCCCCCCCGGGCCGTGCCCTGCACCCCCCCGACCGGCCCTTCCCGGGGCCCTGTCCTGCACCCCCCCCAGGCCATGCTCTGCGTCCCCCCGAAGCTCCCCTCCCCGGGCCGTGCCCTGCACCCCCCCGACCTTCCCTTCCCGGGCCGTGTCCTGCACCTCCCCCCGGCCTTGCCCTGCCTCCCCCCACCCCCCCGATCTTCCCTTCCCAGGCTGTGCCCTGCGCCCCCCCCCCGGGGCTCCCTCCCCCGGGCTGTGCTCTGCGCCCCCCCCCGAGCTCTCCCCCCCAGTCGTGTCCTGCGCCCTCCCCGATCTCTCCCCCCGGAGCGCCCCCTCCAGGCCGTGCCCTGCGCCCCCCCAGAGCTCTGCCCCTGGGCTGTGCCCTGCGCCCCCCCCGGCATTCCTGCTCCTGGGCAGTGCCCTGCGCCCCCTCCCGAACTTCCCCTCCCGGGTCGTGCCCTGCGCCCCCCCGGAGCTCCGCCCCCCCGAACTTCCCCTCCTGGGCCATGCCCTGCGCCCCCCCTGGAACTCCTGCCCCCGGGTTGTGCCCTGCGCCCCCCGGAACTCTGCCCCGGGCTGTGCCCTGCAGCCCCCCCCTTGTCTTGTCCTGAGACCCCCGGGAGCGCCCCATCCGCGCCGTGTCCTGCGGCCCCAGCCCTGGAGCTTACCCCCACGGACTGTGCCCTGTGACCCCACGCGGGAGCTTCTCCCCGGACCGTGCCCTGCAGCCTCAGGCAAGGTGGGTAAAAGAACATCGGTGTTTATTAAACGTTCTTCTCCGTTGGCACACACACTCCAGAAAAAAATGAGAAAAAAATAAACTGACATAAAAGAAAATGGAGAGAGAGAGACACCCGGGGAGCCCGACGTGGCGTCGGGACGGGCGCTCGGGACCTGAACTCTCTTCCCGGGGTGGGGGCTATGTACAGAGACTGAGGTCTGGAGAGGTCTATGTACAGTACAAATCCGGTGGTAATTACAGCTCCCAGCCTGGGGGTGATGCGACCAGGATGGGCCGGGGAGGCGGGGCAGGGGAGAGGAAATTTCACATATGTACAAACTTTTATATAATAATAATTAATACGTATAAATATCATGGCGCCGCCCGAGTCGCCACTGTCGGGGGGGAGGGGAAGGAAGGGGAGAGTCCTTACAAAAGAAATATGGACTGAGGTGGGGGAGGAGGCAGGGGAGGGCTGGTTAATGGCGAGTCTTGTCCTCGCCAGAGTCTGAAATAGAGACACAGAAACAGCAAAGAAACACCCAGTACAATCACTGCGCTGAAGACATTCACCCAGCAGCTCAGACCATAGCACAACGGTGAATAGCCACAAGAGTTCCCTCCAGTTCTCCGTGCTCAGCTGGGGGCGGAAAGGGCGCTCCCCTGCCCCAGTGCCCTGCACGCGCTGGCGGGTGGGCAGAGAAATGGCTTCTTAATTTTTTTGTTGGTTGTTCCCTCCCCCCCCCGCAACCCCAGACTGGGGAGGGTGGGGAGTCTGAGAACAGGAAGGAAGGAAGGAAAGAAAAAGCCCCTCCCTCAGTGCCCCCCACCCCCAGAAAACCCCCCAATCAATGTCTAGATAATCGTCATTTCCAAAGACTGGGGTGGGTGGAGAAGGGGGGCTGAGCAGGCAAAGCCCTTTATCTGAATATAGAGAGCGCAGAGAGCAGAGGGAGAGGGTGATGGGATCCCAGCACTGGCACCAGGTGGGAGTTGGGGGGAGAACCCCAGTGCTGACACCAGCTGGAATGGCAGAGGTGGGGCAAAACCCAGCACTGACCCTGGCCAGGCAGGAAAGAGGGGGTGGTCTCTCCCATGGCCAATGGTGTGGGGCAGCCCTGCCTTGCTGGGGGTGAGGCTAGTGCGTGATGGGTGGGGCAGGGAAGAGTACCTGCAACTCCACAAGCCTTCCACCCTGACTCACATCCCGTTGCTGGAGGGGGGAGAGAGAGAGAGAGAAATACTGAGACAGAGAGCTGGGAGCCCTTCCCTGTTAGTGAAACCTCTCCCCCCTCTGGGGAACGCCCCTGCCCTGGGGAGCTGGAGCCAGGCAGAGACCCCCACATGAAGGGAAATGGGGACAGCTTTGGCTCAAGCTGCCTCCAGTCTCAATTGCTAACCCTCCAGGATTGTCTCCAGGAATTAGAGACTCAACTTTCATTAAAGATTAGGGCATGTGATGGAACCTCCAGGAACACGGCCAACCAAAATCAGCCCCCCTAGCTGCCCCCCGCCCTGGCTCCTGGGGGCAGGTTGGAGGTTGAGTTTACTCCCTCCCCTCTCCTATGGGCACACACCAGGAAAGGAGGGGGCAATATTATAAATGGCTGCCAGGGGGAGGATGAGACCACTCCTGAGACATTCGAAGGTGGCGAAGAGGTAATGTCCCAGTTTCCTCCATAAGGAAGCGGAGGTCCATGGAGGGGCGGAGGTGTCAGCCCTGCTCCCTCTGGGAGGCGAGGGGAAGGTGTATGGGAGGGGGTGTAAGATTGTCATCTGTGTTCTGCTATAAAACACCCTGAAGTTGAGTTCAAAGCATTGAACTGTCCCCGAGGACAGTGGGGGGGGGGGGGGGGACTGGTTCAAGGAGGCAGGAGTGGGAGGGGGCGCTGGTGCAAGGGGAGAGGGCAAAGGGCGTGCCCTCCCAGTGCAGGTTCATTTGCTTGGGAGGGGCACTGTGTCCCTGCCAGGGTCTCTGCTGCTCCCGCCGAGCTGCGGGCTGGGGGTGCCCCCCATCTTCCCCGGGCCGCGTCTCGCGGGGGCGGTGGCTAGTGCTCAGCAGCGGTGTTGCGGAACTCTCCATTTTCCGTGATCTGGAGTCGCGGGGGCGGAGGCGGTGGCTGGGCGGGCAGGATCCCGTTCCATGGCTGGGCCAAGGCGCCGCTCAAACGCGGGTTTGCTGTACCCACGGCGGAAAGCTGCCTCTCCTGCAACACAGACACAGAGCAAAGGCTTATTTATTAACGTTACGGGGGCTCAGCCGCTCAATCTGCAGCCCCACCCACCAGACACCTACCCAGATGGCAACCCCTGCCCCAGCTCTCTTCCCCAGTGCCTACATCCACCCAGATAGCTCGGTCCATGGGGCCGACCTGAGCCAGGAGCATCCGGCACCAACACAGAAACAGTAGGGATTCTCCTGGGGCGTTGTTCCTTGTTTTCTTAGTAGGAGAGGATGGCCCCAGGTTTTCTCTGGCCTGGCAGTTCATGGGGTGGGCGTGTTAGCTAACAGTGGATTCCAGCAGTGCACCCCAAACACACAGTGGGACAAAAGAAAAAGGATTCCTACTGGAAAACATGTTAACATCCCCATTGTAATTCACTCCTCGTAGCACCCAGCTAGACAAACCCTATGCCCAGCCAGCTACCACCTGGTCAACACAGACCTAGCTAGCCCGGTCTACTCTTAAAAGCTGTAAGTTAGGAGTGGTGTCATCTTACTAGTACCTGGGTACCTCTAAGACCCAGGGCAGACACAGCTATCCTGAGATTAATTTACCATAGGGAGGAATGCCAGAGTGGTGGGCAGGTGCTCACCCGGGATGCAGGAGCTCTGCGTTCCAGTCCCCGATATATTGCAGGCTCCCTCTCCCAGCTTGGGCACATCCCTTCTGGCCAGAATAGCAGACCGGACTTCGGTACCTAATCTGTCTGGAAATTTTTTAAATACCTACTAGGTGCCTATCTGCATCCTCAGGCACTAAATACCCTGGAAAATCTGCCTACCAGCAGCCCAGCTCTCATGAAAGGCTCTCTACATCTGAACGGTGTCCTGCTTTTACTGTTCTGCAGGGCTTAAAGCCAGACACCCTTGCTAGTAGTGTGGATACAGTGATGAAAGGTGCTGCGAGCAGCCAGCCATTCCTGAAGGGAATAAGCTAGAAGGTACAAGGCACTTTAATCCCAGTCTATCTGCGTCTCACTAGGGTCACCCCTGACCCAACACAGCTCTGCAGGACAAACTGGCCAGCCCAGCCTTAGACGAAAGATGCTCCTCTGGCTCAGTCAGGAGAAGGGCTTGAGTAAGCACTCAGCACCCAGTTTAACGGCTGGATAGCAGCATGAGCTGGACCTGCTGGTGGTCAGGAAACAAGGGTAAAGCTTCCCCTCACCATGCCCTTTCTGCTGTGTAACCCCAATCCTGGGGGCACACCCCTTGGCTCAGCATGCTGCCAGTTCACAGGCTCACATTTCCCCAGTGCTATTTCAGAGGGAGGTCACTGGGGACACGGCAAACCTGCCCCAGCCCACTCAGGCTAGGGACAAGTGGGGGAGAGACCCTACTGCCACGGGGGTCAGGTGGGGAACAGCCTCTTGCTCCCATTGTTCCTATAGTCCTTCCGTTGGCACAGGATGGGGTTTGAGGGGGCTGTGAATGAGCCCAAGGCAGCTGCTGAGTCCATGACATGGGAGACCAGCTCAGGGCTGTGGGTCTGTGTCCCACACTGCCTTGGGGGACACTGTGGAATCACAGTCTGTCCATGCTATCCCCTCCTCCACATAGCCCACACCACATCACCACTGAGAATGCGATTCCCACGCACGCCCTCCCTACGCGGGCACTAACCTTTCACGCCTGCCGTCCGGCACCACCCGGGAGCATTCCGGGGCGCCCCCCTCTGGACGGTGGACTGTGCTCTCATTGCTGAGACCTGTGCCCCCCGACACGTGCTCACAGGACACAGACACACACCCACACCCATGTTACAAGGCACATGCCCTCCCCTCACAACACACGCATGAGACGCGGACACCCCCACTGCAGCCCGGCCCCTGGGGGACCAGAACTCCTGAAATCAGGGCTGTGAGAAAGAGATTCCCTGCAAGTGGGCTCAGGGCTGTGACCCGAGGATCTCACTCCCTGCCCCAGACTCCCTGGTTCTGCCCCTGGGAGGTGAACACAGCCCTCCCCACCCAATTCAAAAGGAGTTACAGGTTCCAGTGAGATGTGGTGTAGACAGACAAGACAGGAGGTGGAAACGAGACAGGTATGAAACTGGGGGGTTAGCGCTGGGGAAGACACTCACAGACACTAACAAAACACTAACTGCCCTTGTCTGGTGAGAGATGTTTCCCCCAACATTCCCCCAATGTAACTCCCCAATCAGCCTCCACCCCAGCTCTGATTCCCCCTCAGCCTCCCTCCCAGCACTGCTCCCCCAGTCTTTCAAGGGAAGGGTGCTTATGTGGGCAAGTTGCTCACGTGGGCAAGACCTGGGCCTCGAGGCTCAGCCCCCCTCAGAGGAATGCAGCTCTCCATAGGAACCTGCTTTGTGCTGAAGACAGGTGAAGCGAGGGCACAAGGGAAAGGGATCACCCCAGCACTGCAGAGAACTCATCAGGTGTTGGTGGGGGCAGCACAGGCTGCCTGGTGACTCCCAACCCAGCTCCAAGGAAACAGAAGTGCTGCCACTACCCCAGGAGAGGTTCATGGGCTGCTCTGGTGGGAACGCACCCCAGGCCAGTGTCAGATGAGCCCCGAGTCTGGGAGCAGGGGGGCAGGAAGGCAGACAGGATGGGACAGGCTGACAGGTGATGTTTTATTCCTGACACACGTGATTCTCCTTCGGGTCCTGTCCTGTACCACTAAATGGTCCTCGTGCTGCATCCCAGCATGGGTCGGCTGGTGCAGATCAGACAGGGGCTCATCTAGAACCATCTCCTGTCTCTGCTAGTGGCCAGTGGAAGGCATGAGGGGATCTCACAGCACAGGGAGAAGCACTCAAGCAGAGGGCACTGGGATGGAAAAGACCAGAGAAATACTGGCCCAAATTGACCATATCCAACTGGCACCTTTCCCCCCGACGTCATCTGTATCACAACAGGGAGCGAGGATCCCGGGAGACTGTGATGCAATACCCAGGCAATTCTCCCCTCTGGGGCTGGAGGGAGCCACCCAGTAAAGACTTGGATGCCACAGGGTGCGTTCTGATGTTCTCTTCTCAGCTACTGGCCACCCCATGATGGGGGGAACTGCTCCAGCCTGAGACCCCCAAATCCTGTGGGGGCAAGCGGCTCCCCAGAGTTGATGGAAGCAGCCAGCAAGACTGAGAGGCTTATGGGGAGGCCTGGAAAAAGCCCGCAACAGGAAGGTGAAGGCAGGCCCTGGGGCTGAGCAGCACAGGCAGCACCCACAACGCTGCCCCCAAGAGAGAGAGTGTCTGTGAAATGTTCTGACCAGGCTCCATGGTGCCAGGTTCAATCCCCCCCAGCCATGCCAGTACTCAGTGGTCTGGGCCCACTGGAGAGAGAGAGGCTGGACCCTCGGCGCGGCAGGGGGGATAGAACCAACCAGACAACGGAGTTAATTGTACCTAATGGGGAAGGAGAAGGTAGTTTGCTAGTCTCTACAGGGAGGGGTGATGCACAGAAGGAGAGGGGGTGCGTGTGCAGATGGGGGTTGAGGGGGAGGAGAGGAAAGGACCCACCTGATCTGCTACCGAACGGCGAGAGTCCCCCCGATCCCTCCACGTGACAAAAGCAGAGTCAGAGAGAGTTACCTGATGAAAAGCTAGGATGAAGAGGAGAGAAACAGACGGGTCATGGCCCCGGCACTGGTGCCCCCCGGTGGGAGCACAGATCACCCCATCGCTGACTCCATTGTCTCCCCAGAAAACAGGAGGGGTCCACAGACCCAGGATGGGAGAGGGCTGGGAAGTGCTGGGGGCAGCAGGGGGAAGGGGCCTGGGAAAATCATGATTGAAGCCCTCTCCCTGACCCCTCGCTGCATCCACAGATCCAGAGCCAACTTGACCCAGCTCTGAGGCACACGGGGATGACCAGGGAAGGGGGGGAGACATTTCTGCCACTGGCTCATGCTGGGACAGCCAGGTGAACAGCTGCTAGAGCTACACAGCTACCTCAAAATCCTCTCTCACACACACACACACACACTCTCTCTCTCTCCCTCCCTCTCCCTCTCTACTGACCCCTGGGCACCCAGCTCCATATCCAGACACTAATACCTATATGGTGACCACCTTGGCAGGGTGCAAATAAGAGGAAAGCACGGGGAAAATAAGGAACCTTGCTTTATTTTAAAAGACCTTTTAGGGAAGCAACATGTCCCTTAGCATATCACCGATTGGTCTCTTGACTTCCCAGGACAGCCACCTCAAACAAGGGATGATCATAGAGAGGTGGAAACCCTAACCTCAAGCTGGACCTCAAGGCCTCCTCGGGCCCCAATCCTTGCACAGGCCTCACTAGCCCCTGAGCCGGGCCCCACGGCCTCCTCGGGCCCAATCCCTGCACAGGCCTCACTAGCCCCTGAGCTGTGCTCCACAGCTTCTTTGGGCCCCAGTCGCTGCACAGGCTTTATAGCCCCCTGAGCCGGGCTCCAATCCTTGCACAGGTCTCACTAGCCCGAGCCAGGCCCCAGGGCCTCCTCGGACCCCTGCCCCTGAACACACCTCATTAGGCTCCCGAGCCAGGCCCCAGAGCCAGGCCCCACGGCCTTCTCGGGCCTCAATCTCTGCATACACCTCACTAGCCCCTGAACCGGGCCCTGTGTCCTCATTGGGCTCCTATCCCTGCACACACCTCGCTAGGCCCCTGAGCCAGGCCCCACGGCCTCCCAGAATTCCAAACACAACACCTAGCTTTGGAGGCTATTCTTACCTGTCCCATGTCCCTTATTGTCCAGACTGCAAGGCCCATGTAAGCTCTCAGAGTTTGAGTATCAGGAGGTGATGGAACAACTCTGGGGGCTGCGAGTTTATTGGGGGAAATGTGGGAGGGGGATTACTGGGGACATTATGGTGTCAGATCAGGGAATTTTGGGGGAGTTATATGAGGGATTTTTGTGTTTCATGGGGAAATGTTTAGGGGTTATGTGAGGGGATGATTGGGGAATAGAGAATTTTATTGTGGAGTTGCTCAAAAGTCAGGGAAGGAGGGATGGGGAGGGGAGCTATTTCTCATGGTGTCCAGATGGCATCTCCTCATCCTAAACCCCATGGACCCAAGAAGTCCCCACTGCCCAGGGCCCCTCTTCACCTCTATCCCCTGGAGGAGGCACTGAATCCCAGGCCTGCTCTGAGAGTACTGTAAGGGTGCACTGGCCCCCTCACCCTGTGAGCACCCTGATCCTATGTCCCCAAGAGGCAGGAACCTCGTCTAGGGCTAACACAGTGCTAGTCCTCCCCATCCAATCATTTGTCATCCTCTCCCAGCCCCAGGCCTTCCTCCTTCCTGGTCCTAATGCTGTGGCGGTCAGTATGTCTGTGTCCTCCAACTCTAACCCTCATTTCTCCATCCACCTTTCCCAGCCCTGCCCCCTACCCTTCCATCCATCCATCCATTGGGCTGTCTCCCCAGCACTAGCCCTGTTCCAGGTCCATCCATCGGTTTCCCCCAGCACTAGCCCTGCTCCGGGTCCATCCATCGGTTTCCCCAAGGACTAGCCCTGCTCTGGGTCCATCCATCCATCAGTTTCCCCAAGGACTAGCCCTGCTCTGGGTCCATCCATCCATCAGTTTCCCCAAGGACTAGCCCTGCTCCGAGTCCATCCATCCATCGGTTTCCCCCAGCACTAGCCCTGCTCCGGGTCCATCCATCAGTTTCCCCCAGCACTAGCCCTGCTCCGGGTCCATCCATCAGTTTCCCCCAGCACTAGCCCTGCCGTGGCACAGACATCAGACGAGATGGGATGGGAAATGGAGACACGGAAAAGAAAAATGACATTGTAATTTCCACCTGAGCGTCGAGCAGGCGTTTCCGGGGTTCGGAGACGTCGTGGGCGGCCGAGTGATCCCTGCGCAGCTCCTCCTCCACCAGCATCAACCTGCAGGGACAGGCTTCACTGGAGTCAATCCGGGCTCCCGCGGGGGGAGGCCAAGGGTCCCTGACAGCTAACGCCCAGTGGGGCAGGGGGCAGATGGAGCAGGTCCCTGAGGGGGGCGGAGGCCACGGCAGGTACCTGGGAGATGTGATGGGAGGCAGCTCCTAGACGGACTGTTCCCTCCCTGCCCTGAGTTCAGGATATCTGAGGGGATCCTCCTATGAATCCCCCACAACCCCTGTGTGTGCTGGGGACCTCATGACCCCCTCATAGCCATGTATCAGGGACCCTGTGACCCCCATCTCCCCACACATGCCAGGGATCCTGTGCCTCTGCCATGAGCCGCCCCACTATGTGTGCCAGGGACCCTGTGACCTCCCATCTTCCCCAACGTGTGCCAGGGACCCCGTGGCCCCCACCTTCCCCGCACATGCCCAGGACCCAGTGACCCTACCATAAGGCCCCACCGCTCCGATCCGCCCCTCACCTGCCAATGATGCTCTTGATCTGTGAGTCCTTCTCCACCTGCTGCTGGCGCAGCCGCTTCTCACTCTGCTCCAGCCGTTGCTGGTACTGCATCAGGATTTTGCTGGTCTGCTCCTCTTGTGACATCAGGCGCCGCTCATACTCCTCCAGCTTGCGGTTCGACATGTGCAGCCGCTCCTTCAGTGAGTGGATCTCCTCCTCATATTCCTTCACCTGGAGGGAGAGGCAATGTGATGGCCATGAGGGCACTTCTGCCTCGAGGCAGGGGCTCGTGCCTCCCCACTCTGAAGGGCTGGGGGTCAGGACTCCTGCGTTCTATCCTTGGCATGAGAAGAGGAGTGGGATCTAGTGGGTTAAAGCTGGGGTGATTGCTGTGAGTCAGGCCTCCTGGGTTCTCTTACCCGGTCCAGCCGGCTCTCATCCATGGATTTGGAGTACTCCTTCAGCTTGTACTCCTCGCGCTCAATGTGGGAGCTCTCGATGTCGGCTGACAGGTGGGGCATGTTAGAAACCCAGGCCACGGTGCGCTCAGAGGCCGGCATGACCGGGTTCAGCGTGGAAGGCGTGTGCGATGGCTGTGGGGGGAGAAAGTTAGTGAGCATGGAATGAGACCCCCTCCCTGCCCCAGAGACTCCCCCCACCGCCCTGTTGGGGCCCCTGGAAGACAGACCACCACCCCCACCTCAAGGTCAGCTACCCACCCTGAGCAGTACTGACGCTCCACTCCTGAGGACAACCCCTGAGCCTCCTCACTGTCCCCCTTTGTACCACTCCCCACCTGTCCAACCTGCCCCATCACCCTACCCACTGCCCACACACCTTGCCTCCCTTCCTGCCCTCCCCACACCTGCTTGGTAATGGTTGGCTTGAGTGCAGAAGGCGTCTCCTTGGTGACTGACTGCTGGCGGGCACGGGCTGGCCCGTAGGTGGGCTCGGGTGACTGCAGAAGGTTGCCGCTGGAGGGCCGAGGTTTCTGGGCAGCGCTGACCGTCAGCTGCTGGGACTTTCCGCGCTGAAGTGGGACCTGGGGCTGCGGCTGGGGCGGGGCTCGCTGGGGCTGGGGCCCGATGGTGATCTGTGGGGGGGAGAGCATGTTCTGCAGGTTCTCCTGCAGCGAGAGCTGGCGCTTGGTGAACTCGGAGCCCTGGCGGGTGAACTCATCACTGTAGCTGTGGCTGTGGATGATGTGCTTACTGGCGGACAGATCCTCGCTTTTGCTGTAGCCGTGGAAGGGGGCAAAGGTGTCGGGGTTGCCCTCAGACGGCCGGTGCGAGGGTGCGGCTGAAGGCCCGTCTGAGGCCATGTGGAAGAGGGGGTTCTGGAAGGAGAGGGGCACCCTAAGCTGCTGGGCTGCAGCCCCATCAGTGGTGACGCCCATGTGGCTCAGCCGCAGGCCAGCCGCGATGCTGGAGCCACTGCCCTGCGAGAGGCGACTGGGCCGCAGTCCCATGGCCGCGGTGATGGAGGCCTGGCTACTGTTGAGCATGTCGCCCACACTCTGCAGGTTGGAGACGCTGTTCATGCGGCTGTCCTGCAGGTCCAGCATCGAGACGCTCTTGTTGACACTCAGCATCTTCTGGTCGGGCTCAGTTATGTCGGAGCTGCTGGTGCAGTAGGCAGGCGAGGAGCGGGCCAGGGGCGGACGCGTCACAAAGAACATGTCCTTGGAGCCCTTCTCCTTGGTGGGCGAAGGCAATCGGGTCATGTCCATGGAGCTGGGGGGCGGCAGAAAGGCCAAGTGGTCAGCACTAGGGCCAGTGCTCCAGCGGGGATGGGGAGAAGGGAACAGTGAGTGGCCCCAGTCCAGGGCTCCTGGGGAATGGGTGAGTTGGGGAGCAGCCTGAGGGGGGACAGACGGGGGGGAAGAGCAGTCCCAGCCCAGGGTCCCCAGGGGACGGGGGAGTCGGGAGAAGCCCAGGGAGGGACAGACGGGGGGGAAGAACAGCCTCAGCCCATGGCCTCTGGGGATGGGGGAGTCAGGATGTAGCCCCAGAAGGGGACAGACGGGGCGGGGGGGAAGAACAGCCCCAGCCCATGGCTCCTGGGGGATGAGGGAGTCGGGGAGCAGCCCGCGGGTGGGGGGGAGGACAGACGGAGGAGGAGAACAGCCCCAGCCCATGGCCCCTGGGGGAGTCAGGGAGCAGCCTAGGGGGCAGGGAAGGACAGACGGGGGGGGGGGAGAACAGCCCCAGCCCATGGCCCCTGGGGGAGTCAGGGAGCAGCCCGGGAGGGGACAGATTGGGGGGGAAGAACAGCCCCAGCCCAGGGTCCCCAGGGAATGGGGGAGTCAGGGAGCAGCCTGGGAGGGGTACAGATGGGGGGAAGAACAGCCCCAGCCCATGGCCCCTGGGGGATGGGGGAGCTGGGGAGCAGCCCGGGGGTGCAGGGGGACAGACCGGGGGAAGAACAGCTCCAGCCCATGGCCCCTGGGGATGGGGAATCAGGGAGACGCCCGGGGGAGGGGTGAGGACAGACGTGGGGGGGAAGAACAGCCCCAGCCCATGGCCCCTGGGGGATGGGGGAGTTGGGGAGCAGCCCGGGGGGGGGAGGGAGGAAGGACAGACGGGGGGGAAGAACAGCCCCAGCCCATGGCCCCTGGGGGATGGGGGAGTCGGGGAGCAGGCCGGGGGGGTGGGGGAGAGGACAGACCAGGGGGAAGAACAGCCCCAGCCCATGGCTCCTGGGGCAAGGATCCCTCCTTGGAGAAGCTGAGGGAACTAGCTGGCCACAGCGCTGCAAACCCCCTTGGGGAAGGCTGCAGGGACAGAGTCCTGCAGGAGGAGGGATTCCTGTACCGGAAATGGGCTCCCCAAGGGGAAGTAGAACTGGGAGGAATCGGGAGGCAGCTGGTGGTGCCCCAGAAATCCACAGGGTTCTTCCCTCTCGAGCTGCTGGATGAGAGGAGAGTGAGGGGACCCCCTGGGGGATCTCTTCCCTGAGGTGGGAGCCAATCTCCCCATCAGGTGTCCCCCGTTCAGAGTCACTGGGAAAGCAGCCCAGAACCTGGAGAGAGAGGTCAAGGACATGCTGGCTTTAGATGTGATCCAGCCGTTTTACAGCTCATGGGCCTCACCAGTGTGGCTGATCCCCAAGGGAGACAGGATGATCTGATTTTGTGGGGGCTATCGGAAGCTTAAAGCCATCACAGTGTCCGATGCCGACCCCATGCCTAGGCCTAGATTCTAGACAAGCAGAGGGGGATGGAGAACTGGGCCCTGGCAAACACTGATAACGTGTGCATCTTTAGCCAGACCTGGGAGGAACAGGTATCCCAGGTGAAGAGGGGACCGGGTTACTTCAGGGAGGTGGGACTGATGGTAAAAGTTGGAAAGTGTAAGGTGGGGATGGCAGAGGTGTTGTATCTGGGCCACAAAGTGGGAAGCGGCTGCCCAAGTCCAGAGCTGGCCAAGGCCAAGATGGGGGCTCTTAACCAAGAGAGCCCAAATCGCAGACCAGAGTGCTAGTAGAAGACCCTGTCGCAGTTTGAACCCCAGGGGTTTTGGGGTGGCAAAAGGGTTCGGGCCGCATAAACCTTCCCACATGCGGCCTGCGGGTGCCATCAAGCACACCCGACCTAAGGGAGGGCGTGAGACTGGACTGTCCTGGTGTAACTCACACCAAGGAATGGGAGAGATGCTGGGGCATCCATGGGAATGTTGGTGGGTTCGAACTTCCCCAGGTCACTGGCTAGAGTGACCTCGCTCAGTTCAGTCTTGAAGGGGGGATAGATGTGACGAGCTGGGAATGTTCTTAATGTTTCCCCTGAATACTGTGTTGGTGCCTCAAGTGTCCCCTATGCAGTTCTTAATATCTAGGTGGTGGAATAAGGGGTTCTTCTTCGAGTGATTGCTCATATCCATTCCAGTTAGGTGTACGCGCCGCGCGTGCACATTCGTCGGAAAACTTTTACCCTAGCAACTCAGTGGGCCGGCAGGTCGCCCCCTAGAGTGGCGCCACCATGGCGCTCCATATATACTCCTGCCGGCCCACCCGCTCCTCAGTTCCTTCTTACCGCCCGTGTCGGTCGTTGGAACAGTGGAGCGCGGCTTAGCTGACCTCCACTTCCCTAGCTACTCGTTTTCTCGTATATAATTATGCAGTTATAACACTTTTATATATATATGTTTGTATGGTTATACGTGTTTCCTTTGCTAACATGGTTAGTTTAGTTAGCGGGGTTCAGGAAGTAGCCCCTTCCATGAGCCCAGTGCCGGAGCCGTGCATGGCTCACCAGATTTTCAAAAGGGGCCCGGCTTACCAGAAGCCGCGGCCGAAGAGAGATCTACATGACTCCTGTTTGAAGAATCACACTTGACAGATAAGTGCCCCATTTGCAAGGCTTTTAAGCCGAGAACAAAAAGGTGCGGGACTTTCACTTGCCCCTCCACCTTGGGCGCGGAGCGATGTTCAAGCGGCGGGCAGAAGCGCCTCCTCGGCACCGGACCCCGCCGGTACCACCAAGGCCTTCCGGCACCGACCGTCACCGGCACCGATGTCGACTCGGCACCGTTCCCTTCTTCCGAGGTCGAGAGAGTCTACGATTCCTGCTGGTGCCTGGCGGCTCCCCGGCACGCGCCGTGGTTGAGCCCCCTGCTCCCGCTACTTCCGTGCCACCTGCATCGCAGCCAGAGAGCTCGCCTCAGTTGCGTTATCCGGCCTGCAGAGGCACCGATGACTTCGGCTCCGTCGATTCCAGTCCCCCAGGACCAGGGAATCCGGTGCCTGGCAGCTCCCCGGCTCGCGCCGTGGTAGAGCTTACTGCTCCTGCTGCTTCTGTGTCAGCTGCACCACAGCAAGACAGCTCGTCTAAGATGGCTCGCCCGGCGCCGACGACGTCGGCACCGTCGATCCCGGTCCCACGAGGGCCGTAGAATCCGGTGCCTGACGGCTCCCCGGCACGCGCCGTGGTTGAGCGTATTGCTCCTGCTGCTTCCGTGCCAGCGGCACCGCAGCCAGAGAGCTCGTCTAGTCGGATCGCCAGGCGCTGACACCTACTACGGCACCGATGACGTCGTCACCGTCGATCCTGGTCCCATAAGGGCCGTAGAATCCGGTGCCTGACGGCTCCCCGGCACGCGCCGTGGTTGAGCGTATTGCTCCTGCTGCTTCCGTGCCAGCGGCACCGCAGCCAGAGAGCTCGTCTAGTCGGATCGCCCGGCGCCGACGCCTGCTACGGCACCGATGACGTCGTCACCGTCGATCCCGGTCCCACAAGGGCCGTGGAATCCGGTGCCTGACGGCTCCCCGGCACGCGCCGTGGTTGAGCGTATTGCTCCTGCTGCTTCCGTGCCAGCGGCACCGCAGCCAGAGGGCTCGTCTACGTCGGATCGCCCGGCACCGACACCTGCTGCGGCACCGATGGCGTCGGCACCGTCGATCCCGGTCCCACACGGGCCGTAGAATCCGGTGCCTGACGGCTCCCCGGCACGCGCCGTGGTTGAGCGTTTTGCTCCGGCTGCTTCCGTGCCAACGGCACCGCAGCCTGAGGGCTCGTCTACGTCGGATCGCCCGGCACCGACACCTGCTGCGGCACCGATGGCGTCGGCACCGTCGATCCCGGTCCCACACGGGCCGTAGAATCCGGTGCCTGACGGCTCCCCGGCACGCGCCGTGGTTGAGCGTATTGCTCCGGCTGCTTCCGTGCCAACGGCACCGCAGCCAGAGAGCTCGTCTACGTCGGATCGCCCGGCACCGACACCTGCTGCGGCACCGATGACGTCGGCACCGTCGATCCCGGTCCCGCAAGGGCCATAGTATCCGGTGCCTGACAGCTCCCCGGCACGCGCCGTGGTCGAGCTACTTCTCCGGCTGCTTCCGTGCCCACGGCACCGCGGCCAGAGGGCTAGTCTAAGTCGGATCGCCCGGCACCGACACCTGCTTCGGCACCGTCGATCCCGGTCCCGCAAGGGCCGTAGAATCCGGTGCCCGACGGCTCCCCGGCACGCGCCGTGGTTGAGCGTATTACTCCCGCTGCTTCAGTGCTGACGGCACCCCAGCCAGACGGCTTATCTAACTCGGTTCTCCCGGCACCGGCACCTACCGAAGCTCTGATGACCTCGGTACCATGGATCCCGGCCCCACGAGGGCCGTCGAATCCGGTGCCTGACAGCTCCCCAGTACGCACTGTGGTTGAGCCTGCTGTTCCCTGCGCGCCGGAGATGTTACCAACGGCGAGGGCTCTCAGTGCCATGACGGAGTCAGTGCTGCCTGACCCGGGCACCGCCGGTACGGGTAATACAGTCTCTTCAAGGGACTGTCCCCTGTCAGTACAGCAGAGCGGCACCGTCTATGATCACGGTCCCGCAGACGCTCCAAGTCCTGTCGGCACGCCGGACACCACTGGCAGTCCCGGTACTGTTTTCCTCGGTACTGGTCACACTCGCTGCACCGGTCGGTATCCCGTTCGCCGACCCGCTATCGGCACCGTTCCGACATCTGGCACCGGGGCAGGTACCTTGACTCCTGTAGCTCTTCTCCGAGCCTCGAGATCTCGGTCGACCTCCCGACACCGTTCTGGTTGCGGGTCTGGATCTCGTTCCAGGTACCGATACGCCTCCCGATGCCGGTCCCCGGTGCCGAGTTGGGCAAGGTCCGAGTGAGTCAGGGACTCGGCCCGAGCCCTCTTTTAGTACCTCCATGGCCGTCCGGACACGCATCCGTGTCACCCCATATGCGCGGATTTTATGCTCAGGACCACGATCCTGATATCATGGCCAGCGGGCGCCAGCCCCGAAGCGGAAAGAGCCTTGGCGAATGCAAGGTGTACTCTGCAGGGGCCCTGCACCTCTGGGTAGCGAAGCAACAAGCCTTGTTTAGCTGCGATAATTATAGCACCTGGGTGGAGGAGTTTCTCCCTCGAACCTCCCACCTAGAGTTCGCTGCCGTCTTGGAGGACGGGGGAAAGAATTTACCCTTTGTTGGTAAAGGCATCTTCGCGGCAGAGACAGCCCCAGACTGCGAAGCCTGCTGGACAATAGGGTCCTAATGCGTCTCAGCATGTATACGCCTGCGACCAAACGCAGGCCTTTATGGCCCCAGCCGCCATACTCTGTGCCTAGCCAGAGGCAGAACTCTGGAAAACGGCAAGGCCAAGGTGGTCGCAGACAAACGTCAGGCCCCCTAAAAAGCCAAAGTCGAGGTCCCTCGCAATTACCACTGGGACCAAAGACGGACCTTCCAAGGTTCACCGGAGGGCGGTGTACCAGTCGCAGGACGGGATCCTGATCCCGCTTTCTCCTGGCATGGCCCCAGTTACTTTTAGGTCGCTGGGTCCTGCGCACGATGGAGCATAGGTACCACCTTAAAATTGCTCCAGCCCTGTCCCCCTTCAGCGGACGAAAGGGGCTAGGGGTTTTACTCCCGTTATGCCCTAGTCCCCCACTCGACCACAGGTCAGACCTTCCTGGTCCTGCATGGACTCAACCGGTTTGGGATAAGGTTGAAGTTCTGCATGGTATCCCTGGGAACCATTATTCCATCCTTGCCTCCGGGGGGCTACTATGCCGCCCTGGATAGGAAGGACGCGTACTTTTGCAATGCCATCTTCCCTCCGCATGGGAGATGCCTCCGCTTTATAGCCAGCGGTGAATACTCCCGGTTTACGGCCATAGTCGCCGCCTACCGTAGCTATGTCGGATATGCGTTTTTCCGTATTGGGACGATTCTCTTATCCGAGGAGACTCTGACACACAAACCACTCAGCCCGTGGGCATCGGCACGGTCTTATTCACAGATCAAGGCCTGATGATTACTAATAGAGCAATCCGTTCTGGTTCCCACGCAGAGGTTGGGCTTCCTAGGGGCTATCTTGGTCTCCTACCTAGCCGGAGCCTGCTTATCGCAACTGCGGTTTTAGGCGATGGCATCAATCATCTGAGGTCTGAAGGCTTTCCCAACGACCTCAGCTCGTTCTTGTCTCAGTCTCCTGGGTCCATGGTTGCCCGCAAGTTTGTAACCAAACGCGCCAAGCTCCGCCTCCGTACTCTCCAAGTCCGGCCCACCTCGGCGTGCCGCTTGGACAGGGAGCCAATGGTCATGGTAGTCACCGTTCCCTCGAACGCCTTAGGCTCCCTAGAGTGGTGGCTAACTCCCTCCTTGGTGTGGACAGGATGCGGTTTCATCCGCCCCAGCCCTCACTGCCCCTGACGGCGGACGCATCATCTCTCTGCTCGAGTGCTCATGGTCACCTCCGAGCTTAAGGCCTTCGGTCTTCTAGGGAGCTGGCATTCCTCATTAATGCCCCAAGAATGAGAGTAGTCCGCCTGGCATGCCAGGGGTTCCATCGGCAGCTGCGAGGCCGTTGTATCTCGGTGTTTACAGCCAACACAATGGCCAGGTGCTTCATAAGCATTCAGGGGGGACATAGTCCTCCCCCCTTTTTTGTCAGGAGGCCATCCATTTCCGGGTCTTTTGCATGGCCCACTCGATGGAGCTGGCGACGTCCTTTCTCCCAGGCGTTCGGAATGTCTTATCTCTTTGACTCAGCAGGTCTTTCCTGTCTTACGAGTCATCACTCTGCCCCACGTGAGGCGTCCCGCTTTCCGGAAGTGGAAATGGTTCCTCGCACAGACCTGTTCGCTCACCGCGAGTGCAGGAAATGCCAGATGTTCTGCTCCTTCCAAGGTCTCTCCTCGGAATCGATCTTGGTCGCATTCCTGATGCCGTGGAACGGCCAACTGCATTATGCCTTCCCGCTGTTCCCACTGGTTCGTTACGTCCTGCTCAAATTCCGCAGGGGCGGAGCGTGCATCATCATCATGATCACTCCAAAGTGGTCCAGGCAACACTGACATACCACGTTGCTCGGCCTGTCAGCCCAGACCTCATCACTCAGGGCAATGACAGGCTTCGTCACTTGGACCTGCAGCCTCTTCGCCTCACGTACCTGAGTCGGGGTGACAGGCAGCCTTCCGCCTGGTCAACGTACCGAGCCAGGTGGAAGCGTTTCCTTTACAGCTGCAGTACGCTCGATCTTGCTCCTGCTGAGGTCTCGATCCCCTCTATTTGGCCTGCCTCTGGCCTTCAGCGGCAGGATCTGGCGGTATCATCGCTGAGGATACTCTCAGCAGCCATCCCTACCTTCCAGCAGGCTAAGATGGACGTTCAGTGTCCCACTATGGGTTCGAGGTCCCTCAAGGGCTTGGAGCGCTTGCACCCTCGGGTGCGCCGCCCAGCCCCGCCCTGGGGCCTCAACCTAGTCTTGGCCAGACGGGTCTCTGAGATCAGAGCTCTTACGAAGGTTCCACAAAGACAAGGTGCAGTTATGACCGCACCCGGCTTTCCTCCCTAAGGTGTTTTGGCCTTTTATGTTACCCACAGCTCAACGCAATGGGCATAACCGTTGCACTCCTTGGACATCTGTGGAGTGCTCGCATTAGTTGTGCTGACAGAATCATTTCCTAAGGTGCCCCAGCTCTGCCCCGGTAGCGGGCCAAAGGGAGGGCTTGCTTGTTTTCCTCTCAGAGGATCTCATCTTGGGTGATGGCGGACATCCCCACTTGTTATGATTTGGCTCATATTTCCCCAAGCCACATCACCGTGCATTCTACCAGGGCTCAGGCTTCATCTGCCGCCTTGCTGGCTCGTGTTTCTACCCACGAGACCTGTCGCGAAGCTCCATTGGTCCTCGGTCCTTACCTTTGCTTCGCAGTATGCCCTGGTTCAGCAGTCAAGAGAGGCTGTAGCCTCTGGCTCGGCAGTTTTATTCTGCCACATTTCACTCCGACCCCACCGCCTTTGTAAGGCTTGGGATTCACCTAACTGGAATGGATATGAGCAATCACTCGAAGAAGAAAAGACGGTTACTCACCTTTGTAACTGTTGTTCTTCGAGATGTGTTGCTCATATCCATTCCACACCCGCCCTCCTTCCCCACTGTCGGAGTAGCCGGCAAGAAGGAACTGAGGAGCGGGTGGGCCGGCAGGAGTATATATGGAGCGCCATGGTGGCGCCACTCTAGGGGGCGACCTGCCGGCCCACTGAGTTGCTAGGGTAAAAGTTTTCCGACGAATGTGCACGCGCGGCGCGTACACCTAACTGGAATGGATATGAGCAACACATCTCGAAGAACAACAGTTACAAAGGTGAGTAACCGTCTTGTGTGATTGCTGCAGAGCAAAGGGCCAGTGCCCCTAAATGCCTGGCACTCTGTCTCCTGGCAACTGATGGACTGGGCCCCTTCTCTGCAAAGGTGCCAACTGAAGGTGTTGGAGACAAAGAGGTCAGGTGACCTCCTGGCCCAGGAAAGGAACTGAGCAGAGAGGAGGGGCTGGAAGGGGTTGTTAGTCCGGAGCTCGCTGGGGACGAGGAGTGAAGTGCAGACGTGGGGGTCTGGCTCACTGTCCCCCAGAATGGACCTGGCCAAGAGGTCCGGTTCGCTGTATCTACAAGCTCTGTTTTAGACCCTGTTCCTGTCATCAAAAAAACCTGTTTTACTAGCTGGCTGAGAGTCACATCTGACTGCAAAGTTGGGGTGCAGGACCCGGTGGCTTCCCCAGGACCCCGCTGGGGTAGGCTCGCTGTGGGAAGCGCACGGAGGGGCAGAGGATGCTGAATGCTCCAAGAAGAGACCCAGGAGGTGAAGCCGTGTGAGCTTCTTGCCCTGAACAAGTCTGCTCCAAGGGAGAGGAGGCTCCCCAGAGTCCTGACTGGCTTGGTGGGGAGCAGATCCAGAGCATCACCCAGGGACTCCGTGACACATGGCCCCTGGAGGATGGGGGAGTCAGGGAGCAGCCCGGGAGGCGGGGGAGGACAGATGGGGGGAAGAACAGCCCCAGCCCAGGGTCCCCGGGGGATGGGGGAATTGGGGAGCAGCCTGGGAGGGGTACAGATGGGGGAAAGAACAGCCCCAGCCCAGGGTCCCCAGGGGATGGGGGAGTCAGGGAGCAGCCTGGGGGGGGAGAACAGCCCAGTCCATGGCCCATGGGGGATAAGGGACGGGGGAGTCTCTGAGCAGACCATGACGTGTGACCATCCCTTCCTAGTCCCCCTGCAGCTCCCCAAAAATGAGCCTCCTGCACACAGACTCCACAGGAGCCCCCAGACGAGGAAATGGGCCCAGCCTGGTGCTGCCCAGGCCTCACACAGAGCTACTTGGAACAGGGCAGTGCTCACTGCGTGTCCCCCTGGGACTGGTGCAGGGTAAGGAAGGGGAATGGTGGTGTTGCTCCCCATCAGGAAGGGTGGGTCGGGCAGCAGGGGGGTATACTGGATGGTGTGGGGCCAGTGTGGGGACTGTGCCAGGACTCACCTGTTGAGGCCCCGCACCACGTAGGGCTGCAGATCGACGGAGCTGCAGGGGGAGCAGAGCAGCAGTTAGTGTTGAGGGGAGACCTGGACAGGATCCTACATGGCAAAGGGAGGGGGCAGAGGGAGATGCTCCCTGGCCATCCCCACAGTGAATTGGGTTTGCAGTTCTATCCAGTGCCCTGCTATCTCCCACTGCCCTCCAGCCCTCAGCCCCAGACTCCACTCACCTGTTGAGGTCACGCATCATGTAGGGCTGCATGTCAGAGGATGGCCCCCGCAGGATGATGGGCTTAGTCTGCAGCCGCTCCCCCTGGTGACTTGGCTGCCGCTGGATGTGCGGGTTCCTGAGAGCGACGCTGATGTCGTTGAGCAGCCGAGGCAGGGGGCCCAGCTTGATCAGGGCTTCCTGGGGCCAGGGGCGGAAAGACAGGGGACGGGGTTAGCATGAGACCTGGGGATCCCAGCTGTCCTCCCAGAGCCAGGAGAGAACCCAAGCGTCCTGGCTCCCAGCCCCACTTGCTCTATCCCACTAGTCCCCACTCCCCTCCTAGAGCCAGGAGAGAATGCAGGAGTTCTGGCTTTCATCCCTCACTCCCCTCCAAGAGCTGGGAAGGAACCCAGGAGTCGTGGCTCCTAGCCCCATGTCCGAGGTCTCTGTACCTTGCTGAGCTGGGGCATGACCTCCCAGAGCAGAGCATGCAGCGTAGAGAGCTCGCGGCCCAGGTCAATGTAGCCCTCAAAGCTGCTGCTGTTGGTCAGAGTGTCGAGGTTTGAGATCTCATAGAGGAACTGCTGCATGCTGGCCCACTCCAGCTCCAGGAATTCGTTCATGAATGCCATGTACTCCTCCTTGCTGCCGAACCTGGTGTGGGGTTGAGGGGGGTGGGTCAGTGGGGTACAGAACCCCCCCATACAACACCGAGGCCCCCTCCCATGCTGACCCACTCCCACCCAGGAACTCGATCACGAACGTCATGTACTCCTTTGCTGCTGACCCTGCCAGCGGGCAGAGGGGTCCATGGAGTACAGCACTCCCTACATACAGCCCCATACAATGCACAGAACCCTCCTGGAACTCATCTCTGAATGACACACACTCTTCTGTGTGGCTGAAACCTGCCAAGGGTGGGTGGCTTGAGTAAGCAGGGTGTAGAACCCTAAGTCGCCCCCCTAAAAAACAGCATTCCCCACACCCGTGATGTCCCACCCTGATGCCCTGGTCCATGGTGCATCTCTCACTTGCTGAAGTTGGCCAGGTTCTGGATGACTTTGGCGATGAGGGTCAGCGTGCGGGACGTCTGCTCGTCCGGGTACTCCTGCATGAGCCCAAAGAGGCTGGGCGACATGACCGCCGGGCACAGGAAGCGCAAGAAGAGCGAGGCACTGATCAGCCGGTCAGCGATGTCCTCACGGCCCCTCTCAGCGCAGCGCAGACGCCACGAGGCAAACACCTCCTTCAGCTCCCGTGGGAACACGCTGTGGGGAGGGTGAAGGGCCATCAGTGACCCCCAGGCCTTCTGAGACCATATGCCCCCAGAGCCCATGCGCCACCCCCAGAGCCCGTGCGCTCCCCACAGGGCACAGACCTCCTTCAGCTCCTGCGGGAACACGCTGAGGGGAGGGCAGAGGGGTCATCAATGACCCACACACAGCCCTGAGCCCACCCCCCTTCACAGGGCACCGATGGCCTTCAGCTCCCATGGGAACAGAGTGCAGGGGTGGCAGGGACATCAGTGAGCTCCGGAGTCCCCCATACACCTCGCCATAGGGCACACACCTTCCTCAGCTCCTGCCTGAACTCTCAGTGCCCTCACCACCTCTTCCCTCCCCTGGCCCTCCACCTCCTGCCTCCACCCTGCACAGCACCTGCTCACTCCCTGCCCCTGAACATGCCCCCATGCCTCTGCCAGCTGGCACCCACCAGTGCGAATTGACGACCTTGCAAAGCGCCAGCTCACAGCACATACGCAGGTTGGCCTGGTGGTCAGGCAGGGTGGACGAGGAGCATTTCATGGGGTCAACCTCACAGTTCTCCTCTGACTCGTAGAGCGCCCGGATGAACTCGCCTGCAGGAACAGAGGGCAGAGAGCTAGTGAGGCAGGGAGTGGGGTGCCAGGCCGGACACAGCCCCAGGAAACAGCTCCTACCTCCCTGCACACTCCATCCTATCCGTCAGGAGCCTGAAGCTGGGGAGGGGGTACTCCACCAGCCTCTCCAGAGACCAGATGGAGTGAGATGTCAACTCAGGTGTATCCCAGTGCCAGGACCAGCTGTTCGGTTGGGGATCACACCCCATCACCAGGCTGGGTACAGGGCTAACGCCCCTAAACCCCAGAGCACAGATCCCACCCTCTGGGCATACAGATCCCTGCAGGCACGGTGCACAGACCCACATGCCTCCCTTCACACGCACAGGACCCAGACTCACCCACAGTGTGTGCGTGCACCCACACCCACAAGGGTAAGCAAATCCCTCCCCCTCCCTCACTCACCGATGGCGTCCTTGAGGTATTTCTGGCCAATGAGTTTCAGATACTCCTCTATGGCTTTCGTGGCCAGGGTGTTCTCCCGGAATATCAAGTGCTCCCGGTCCATGAACCGATCAACTTCCGTCATGGCCATGTCCGAGAGGAAATCCTGCAGGGGTTAGGCCCGGTCGGGGGAGTGAGCGAGGGGACCCAACACCCCAAACCTCCCTACCTCGTGCCCAGAAGGACTTGAGAGGTAGACAATTCAGAGGGCACTTTGTCCTCCAACTCTGCCATCGTCCCTCCCACTCTCCCGGTACCTTGGCTTTGCCAGTGCTCTGCAGGATGTGCACCAGCGCGCAGGCCACTTCCTCCTTGCTCTTGACGCTCAGGACCGGCTCCAGCACGGCACACAGCATGCGGTAGTTGTTGGTCACATACTCAGCAAACTCCTTGTACAGCTCCATGGGGAGGATGCTCATGGTCTGGAAGCGGCTCTTGACACGCACAGCAGGGCAGCCGGCCTTGCTCTTGCTGGTGCTGGGCTGGCTGAGCGGGTACCACTGCTCGGCGAAGTGGCGCCCGGTGACGCTGGCAATGGGGATGCTGACCATGCCCACGTAGTTGCTCTTGTCCTTCTTGCGCTTCTTGTCCGTGTCCTTGTAGACGTGCAGGCGGATGGTGCGCACGGCTGGCAGGTTGTTGAACTCGAAGTGCTCGCCCCAGAAGACATTGTCCGTGCGCATCTTGCTGGTGGTGCGGGCGTAGAGCATGTCGTCGAGGCACAGCTCGCAGTAATAGCGCTTCTTGGGTGGCAGCTCCCGTGCCTCAATGATCCACAGCTTCAGCACATTGTCCACCCGCCGGCTGTTATCCTGGGGGGCATAGGGGGTTAGATGGGGCTTGGAGGCTGGCTGTTACCCTGGGGGGCATGGGAGGTTAGATGGGGTGGGTGCTGGCTGTTATCCTGGGGGGCACAGGGGGTTAGATGGGGGTCAGTGCTATGGAGCACAGGGAGATCGGGTGCAGGCAAGTTGGGGGGATGAGGATGTAGGTAGGGGTCAGTGCTATGGGGTGTAGGAACGGGACAGGCAGGTGGATCAGGGCTATGGGGCACAGGCAGGGGGATGAAGATGTAGGCTGGGGTCTGTGCTATGGGGTGTGTGGGTTGGTGCTATGGGACCCAGGCAGGTGGGTTGGTGCTATGGGCTGTGTGGGTCGGTGCTATGGGACCCAGGCAGGGGTCGGTGCTATGGGGTGTGTGAGTCGGTGCTATGAGACCCAGGCAGGGGTCAATGCTATGAGGTGTGTGGGTCAGTGCTACTGGACGCAGGCAGGTGGGTTGTTGCTGTGGGGAACTGCGTGTGCTCTGTGGTAAATTGGGGCTGTAACAGTAGCTTCAGGCAGGAGGACACAACTCCGGAGGAGTAGGGCAGCAGGCGAACATGTGGGGAGAGAGGGACATGTGTGCACAGCTGTGGGGGGCTGGACCAAGCCTCCTGCCCTTTAGCTCTCCTGTCAGCCAGTATCCACCTCTTCCCCCGGGGCTCCCCTGCCCCCCAACTTCCCTCCACTACAGCACCTTGTTGGGTTTCACGGCTCGCTGCAGGTTCTCGATCCACTTGTCGCGCTCTGCGGCTGAGCGGCAAGCAAAGCACTTGGTGCCGGACGCAGTGGTGACCTGAGGAAGAGAGAATGAGGAGCAGCTGAGCAGCGCCACATGTACTTCCATACACCCTGACGGGGTGCCCAGCCATACATCTCCTTCCCTTTGCAGTGCTGGGGAGAGAACACAGGAGTCCTGGCTCCCAGCCCCTGAGTTCAACCCCCCTCGGACACCACTCCCCTCCCAGAGCTGAGGACAGAACTCAGGAATCCTGACTTCCAGACCGCTGCCCTAACCCACCCACCAGACCCCACTCCCCTTCAAGAGCTGGGATAGAACCCAGGTATCAAGGCTCCCAGCCCCCCTGTTCTAACCCCCCAGACCCTACTCCCCTCCCAGACCTGAGATAGAACCCAGGCTCCCAGCCCCCTTGCTCTAACCCACTGGATCCAACTCCCCTCCCAGAGCCAGGGACAGAACCCAGTGGCTCCTAGTCCCTGGGCCCTGCTGCCTTGTAGGTGCTAGTGCCCCGGGCTGGGCTGCCGCACCTCAAAGCAAAACTCCTGGCCCAGGATGCTGCTGTGCACGGGTTTGATGATGGAGTCCTCATCCAGGTTGAGCTCCAGGGCCTCAGCCGCGCTGCTAGGGCTCAGCAGGGACTCGTGGGAGTGAGACTCCTTGAAGCTCTGCATGAGGCGGGCTCTGCAGGGGAGGGGAGCTGGTGAGATGGGGGGCTTGCGGGCCCTGTGTCTCGTGTCATTGGAGTGAGTCCAGTGCAGCGGGATCAAACACAGTGAATCTGGTGCCATGACACAAGCATGGGACAGGGGAGAAGGAGGGGGAGACAACTGAGACATAGGCTCTGGAGCCACTGAGGGGGGCGTGTGGGCAGCCAAGCTATGGGGGCAGGGGGTCCTACAGCCTCCCGGGGTGTGTGCAGAACATGCCCTAGCTGTGGCCATGGCACTGGTGAGACCACACAGACAGCTGGTGCCCGGGACGGGGGGTACCTGGGGGATTCAGCGGCTGGCCATGGGAGGGGCCCCTATAGACAATTCTGCACTGCCGGGGGGTCTGGACCGCAGAACGAGAGAGAGAGAAAGAGAGAGAGAGAGTCAGAGACAAACACAAATTAACTGAGTGGGGAGGAGGGCCCCAAGCAGGGTCCCTGGGGGTCATCCTGGAGGCTGCAACCCACAGGTAAATCACATAGCATTTTCATAGACACCAAGCCACATTAGAACAGGGACAGAGGGGCAGCACCATTACCTCCCTGTTACAGAGCGGGAAACTGAGACACAGAGGGGAAAGGGATTTAACACCCACCCACCCCCCTGCAAAATCACTCTAGTCTCTGGCAAAAGCCAAAGACAGAACACAGGAGCTTCCAGTCCCCGCCCCAAAATCCACTAGACCCCATGCCCCTCCTCGAGCTGGGTATAGAACCCAGGTATCCTGACTCCCAAACCCTGCTACAAACCCATTAGACGTCAACCTCTCCCCCCTCCCAGCTGGGGCTAGAACCCCCCCATCTCAACCTGCTAACCCCCACAGCCCTCCCTGAGCTGGGGATGGAACCCAGGAGCCCTGGCTCCCAGCCCCCCCAACCCACTAGACACCCAACCCCCCGAATCCTCCAAGCCAGAGATAGAAATCAGGAGTCCTGGCTCCCAGCCCCCCCAATCCACTAGACCCCAACCCCCCCTCCCCGCCCCCGATCCTCCAAGCTAGAGACAGAAACCAGGAGTCCTGGCTCCCAGCCCCCCAACCCACTAGTCCCCAACCCCCCTGCCCCCGATCCTCCAAGCCAGAGATAGAACCCAGGAGTTCTGGTTTCCAGCCCCCCAAACTCACTAGACCCCCCAGTCCCCCAAGCCAGGGATAGAACCCAGGAGTCCTTGCTCTCAGTTCCCTGAGGATGCCCCATGCTGGCGAGGACACACAAGGCACCCCACAAATGGTGCAGGTGAGTGGCCGCCCCCAGCGGGTTATTTTTAGTGACTGGGCTGCGTAAGCGGAGAGGCCCCTGCGTCTCCGGGAGGCAGCGACTCAGAGCTCGGCTGGGCTCGGCTCTGCCGTCACTGGAGCAGAGTGGGGGCGGGCGCCGCTAAAAATACTCACCCAGCCAGGCAGGGATGTGTCGGCAGTGGGCCTCGGGTGCCAGGCAGAGCAAGGGCCTGTGGAAGGGAGCCCTGGAGCAGGCCCGGGGGAACCCAGACAGGGAACAGGAAAGGGGGGATACCCAGTTTGAACTTGGGGAGCCTGGGGGGCAGGCAGAGAATACAAGGAGCGGGAAGCCCAGGCTGGGGGGAGAAGAGCCAGAGACATAGGAACGGAGGAAGCCGGGGATGTGAATGGGGAGCCCAAGCAGGGTTGAGAGGCTGCTGAAGACACTGGGGTAGGGCCAGAGGGGAGGCAACTGGGCTAGGGGACAAGCTAGGGGTTGGGGATCCCAAACCTGGTGGGGAGCCAGGAGTCCAGATACCAAGACAGCTGCACCGGGAGCTGTCTACAAATGGGGGGCAGATCACAGGCACTCCCCCGTTTGCCCCCTGCTATGCCTCCATACAACCTCCATCCACATGCCTGCCCCTCCTATACACAGAGAGCCTGCACAGCTCTATAGACGTTATACGTCACACAAATACTGAGATGTAGCCACTCTGGGCTGGGGTGAGAGGACTATAGAAACAGAACAGGAGTGTGAAACCGGATGGGCAGGAGAACCTTGTACCCAAGCAATACCCTAGTGAGGCTCCAGGGACTCCTTGGTGCCCAAATGTGGCCAGGACACTGGAGCCCAGGCCCCGTGTGTTTCCTTTCCTGCCTTGGAGCACAGCATCCCTAACTGGGGCCAGCCCTGATGCTGAAGGGAGTGCATCCCACACCCTTTGGCACAGCACCCCTAGTGCTGCACTAGGGCACAGGCAGAGCAGCGCCCACCTTACTTCCTTTCTCCGGGAGCCCTCCCACCTTGGTTTGTCCCCAGTCAGCCATGCTTGGGCTGCACCCGGCTGTGGAAGATGCAGAAGTTCTACAACCAGAAGGGACCATCGTGATCATATAGTGACGTCTGCCCCTGCCCCCCGCCCTGCTATTGTGCAGGCCAGAGACTTGCCCCAGCTAATGCCTAGAGCAGACTTCTACAAACCAGCATTTAGGAGTGCATGAGTGTGTGTGTATACGTGCATGTGCGCCTCTGTGTGTGTGTGTGTGCGCATGTGTGCGTGCAGGTGTGTGCCTGTGTGCATGAGTGTGTGTGTATACATGCATGTGTGCCTGTGTGTGTGCGCACGCAAATGTGTGCTTGTGTGCCTGAATGTGTGTGTATACGTGCATGTGCACCTCTGTGTGTGTGTGCATGTGCACGCAGGTGTGTGCCTGTGTGAATGAGTATGTATGTATACGTGGATGTGTGCCTGTGTACGTGCACGCGCACACGCAGGTGTGTGCCTGTGTGCATGAGTGTGTGTATACGTGCATGTGCACCTGTGCGTGTGCACAGGTGTGTGCCTGTGTGCATGAGCGTGCATGTGCGTGTGCTTGTGTGCGTTGGGAGGGGGTTTACTTTCTTCCCACCCCACCCCTGTGGTCAATCTTGCTGGATCCTAACATGAAAGTCTCTCAATCCTGAGTCACTCAGCTCCTCATACAGTAAAAGTTTGGCATGGCTTTAACCTCTCACATGCACACGCACACGTCACAAAAGCACACACACACTGACATGCATGCACCCCTTCCCCTTTCCCTTGGGGCCCCCTCATGTCCCCACACCCACTTGGGCAGGTGTCTGTCCCCCTGCTTGTGCCTTCCCTGCTCCCTGCTTTCCCCACTGGGCCAGTGAGGACTCACCGGGTGGGGCAGGGATGCTGGGGGGCCGAGCCAGGCTCCAGCAGCCAGGGAGGCAGAGAGGATCAGTCGGGCCAGGGCTGGGAACTCTGCCAAGCCGGATCCGGCTTCTGCTCCTGGCTCCCACCCACCATCTCCGGCTATAAACAGCTCCCGGCATCCAGCAGCACCACTTCCGCCTGCCAGCCCCACTTCCCCAGCTGGCTGCCTCCCCCCACCCCCATTCCCACCCCTTCTCACACCGGCTGCCTCTCCCACCCTCCATCCCTCCTACTGGCTACCTCCCTTTCCTGCCCTCCACTGGCTGCTTCCTCCCCATTCCTCCCTACTGGTTACCTCCCTCAACCACTCCCCTCACCATTCCCTCCACTGGGTGCCTCTTTCCCCTCAGCTCCCCCATTCCCACCCCACCACTGGCTGCCCCCCTCAATGCCCAGTTGCTCTCTTTCCTTCTTGCCCTCCTTCTCCGCTTCCCCAGCTTCCTTCCCATCATTGGCTGCCTCCCATCCACAATGCCCCCTCCTCTTTTCCCTCCCCCCAACTCCTCCTTTCCCAGTCCTACACAACCCCCAAATGGAGAGTACACCTCTGAAAGAGACATCAGCAACTCCAGATGCAGGAAGTGCAACAGGGCACAGCCCCCTGCAGAGAACGGACTGGAGGGGACAATCCCCCCTATGCAACCTCCTCCTGTCACCTGAGGTCATAACAAAGTTTTATCAAGGAAGCCCCATAACTGTCTGCCCATCACTACCGACATGCCTACTGTCGAGGTGGGTTGCAGGGGCTGTTAATACAGGGATCCCTCGAGATGCAGCTGCCTTTGGTATGGGGCAGCCGTTCCCATGGAGAAGGAAGAGACAGTTGACATTATGTGTGCCTGGAACTGGGGTCCCTGACCAGGGTAGTGATCCCTGGCAGTGTGGGCAGAGTCTGTGCCTTGGAGCCCCACGCTGCTCTCTGCAGCAGTGCCAGGAGGTGGGATATGGACCGGAGGGGCGCTCTCACCTGTCATGGTCAGCACTTCGGAACCGTGGCAGGATCTGGCGGAAACTGCTGGTCCGGTCCAGTTTGGGCTGGCTCTTTGTCCGTTTGATGGAGCTCTTCAAACGCCGGCTCAGGAAGCCCTGCTGTGGGTAGGGGATAGACAGAGTGAGATGGTGAGGGGGCACTGAGGGAGCCAGGACTCCTGGGTTTTAGTGCCAACTTGGGAAGGGAGTGGGAGCTAGTGGGTTTGGGGGGATGGAGTGGGAGCCAGGACTCAGGGGTTCTATCCCCGGCTCTGGGAGAAGAGTGAAAGCTCCCCTGCTCTAACCACTTAACTCCACTACCCTCTCAGAGAACCCATGCACCTGGGGGGCAGTGAGCATGAACGTGTATGTGTGCGTGAGTGCGCCTGTGACAGCCTCTGAGCATCAGTCCTTCTGTCAGTGAGTGTGAGTCTGGGGGTGTGTGAATCAGTGAGTAGAAGTGCCCATGAGAGTGCAGACCCATGTGTCAGTGTGAGGGTGACTGTGTGTCTCCATGTGTGTCAGGGCAGGGGAGGTCTCTCACCGAGGGCCGGAATGGGGGTGCCGGGGGTGCGTCCATGTTGATGCTGTATTGCTTCCCTGCAGGGACGCTCTTCCTCCGGGAGCGGCTCACGTGGTGTTCTGAAAACAGAGTGTAGGGGAGAGATCTGGTTACTGGGGGGAGGAGGGAGGTCAGAATTCCACCACGGGGTGCCCCAGCCCTGCCCACCCTGCAAGGGTAACAACCAAGACTCTGAAGGGAATCCCACTATCCTACTCAGCACTACACCCAGCTCAAGGACTCTGCCCTAAAGGCCATGCCAGCTCTGATCCAGCCTCAGGGCAGGGGACTGGCTGGCTCAGGGGGCGGGGAATGGGACATGGGGCCTTTCCTCTCCAGGGGGTGCTGGCTCCTATCTGGCCCCAGGGGAGGGAACTGACTGGCTCAGGGGGTAGGCTATGGGACACGGGGCCTGTCCCCTCTAGGGGCCATCGGCTCTAATCCAGCCCCAATGATGGAGACTGACTGGGGGAGAGGATGAGCCCACCCTGCAGCCTTGGAAACCCAGATATTGGGAGCAAGCTGCATGTGATAGCTGGGGGCAGCACATCTTCTGCCAGCATCAAAGCAGAGACACCCCCCATCCATATGGGAGTCTGGCAGCCAAGCCTCCTGCATTTGGGGGTGGGGGAGGCTGAGACTGGGAACCAAGGTGCCTGAGTTCTCTCCATGCTCTATAGCTGCATGTGGCTTCCCCTCTTGTATGAGGTCACCAGAAAACGGGGAGCATCCCCAGGGGTGGTGATGGGAGTTCGGCTAGGGCTCCACCCCCCACAGTCAGGGAAGCAGACACTGGTGGGAAGTGGGGGAGCCCCCCAATTCTGCTCAGTATCTGTGGCCACTACATCGCAGATGAAGGTGCAGGAGTCTCCTGGTATGCCGAGGATCACAAGCACCATGCGGAGACAGAGACAGCCCAGCGCCCCAACTTTACTCGCGCCACACAGAGAACAGCACTGTGACCCCCCCCAATATGCACAGACACCCCCAACACGCTTCCCAGCCCCCACACTGCCCTCCCAGAGTGAGGGATAGAATCCCACAGGCCTGACGCCCACCGCTGTAACCTACTAGAGGAACAGATAAAACACCCTGAACCTGCCCCCTTTCACCTCCATCAGCTGGGTGCGAGCACCAACCCTGCCTGCTCCCCACTATGTGTTACAAGTTTGAAGGGACTCAGCCTAGTTCTGGTCAGGCCAGCTGGCTTCATCCCTGGGCCAGACTCCACACAACCTGTCCTCAGCCTCAGCAGCCGCTGCCCAGGGGCTGAGGCTCCCCGCTTCCCCCAAGGATTGGTCCTGCTTTGAGCAGGGGGTTGGACGAGATGATCTCTTGAGGTCCCTTCCAACCCTAACAATCAGCTATGAAACAGCGCTGCAGTAATGAGAGTGGGACAGGTCAGCTCATCAACACTCAGCAGGACGCCGGGAGAGCAGGGGGTAGGAGAGAAGGCAGAGTTACATCATGGCATATTGGCAGGGGTGAGAGTCAGGGCAAGGACATGATTCCCAGGCCGGAGCTCTCCGGGCTGGGGTGTAATCGGGGGGCTGGGCATGTTTCTTGGGGGGGGATACTCTCAGGGAGGCTCAGTGAAGGTGTTGGGGGTACGCACCATGGCTGGGGGGCTCAGTGGCAATGTTGGGGGCGTGATCCCATGGCTGGGGGGCTCAGTGAGGGTGTTTGAGGTATGACCCTTTCGGTGGAGGTCTTGGGGGTATGCACCCTTGGGTGGGAGGTCTCAGTGGGGTTATGATCCTATGAGTGGGGGGTCAGTGGAGGTGTTGGGGGTTGAGGTGATTCATCAGGGGTCACTTAACCCTCTCAGTTAGTGCTGGCCTCACAGCAGCACTATGGGCCTGTGCTGCCGGGAGTGGGGCGGGGGCAGCAGGGGGCTCTCCCCTGGCAGTCATGGCTCCCCATTGCCCCAGGGCAGTGCTAGGGGCTGTGCTGCCGGCAGTGGGGCGGGGGCAGCAGGGGGCTCTGCCCAGGCAGTCATGGCTCCCCATTGCCCCAGGGCAGTGCTAGGGGCTGGGCTGCCGGGAGTGGGGCGGGGGCAGCAGGGGGCTCTCCCCTGGCAGTCAGGGCTCCCCATTGCCCCAGGGCAGTGCTAGGGGCTGTGCTGCCGGGAGTGGGGCGGGGGCAGCAGGGGGCTCTGCCCAGGCAGTCATGGCTCCCCATTGCCCCAGGGCAGTGCTAGGTGCTGTGCTGCCGGAAGTGGGGCGGGGGCAGCAGGGGGCTCTGCCCAGGCAGTCATGGCCCCCCATTGCCCCAGGGCAGTGCTAGGGGCTGGGCTGCCGGGAGTGGGGCGGGGGCAGCAGGGGGCTCTCCCCTGGCAGTCATGGCTCCCCATTGCCCCAGGGCAGTGCTAGGGGCTGTGCTGCCGGGAGTGGGGCGGGGGCAGCAGGGGGCTCTGCCCAGGCAGTCATGGCTCCCCATTGCCCCAGGGCAGTGCTAGGGGCTGTGCTGCCGGGAGCTAGGCTGGGGCAGCAGGGGGCTCTCCCCTGGCAGTCAGGGCTCCCCATTGCCCCAGGGCAGTGCTAGGGACTGTGCTGCCGGCAGTGGGGCGGGGGCAGCAGGGGGCGCTGTCCCCAGGCAGTCAGGGCTCCCCATTGCCCCAGGGCAGTGCTAGGGACTGTGCTGCCGGGAGTGGGGCTGGGGCAGCAGGGGGCTCTCCCCTGGCAGTCATGGCTCCCCATTGCCCCAGGGCAGTGCTAGGGGCTGGGCTGCAGGGAGTGGGGCGGGGGCAGCAGGGGGCTCTGCCCAGGCAGTCAGGGCTCCCCATTGCCCCAGGGCAGTGCTAGGGGCTGTGCTGCCGGGAGCTAGGCTGGGGCAGCAGGGGGCTCTCCCCTGGCAGTCAGGGCTCCCCATTGCCCCAGGGCTGTGCTAGGGGCTGGGCTGCAGGGAGTGGGGCTGGGGCAGCAGGGGGCTCTCCCCTGGCAGTCATGGCTCCCCATTGCCCCAGGGCAGTGCTAGGGGCTGTGCTGCCGGGAGTGGGGCTGGGGCAGCAGGGGGCTCTGCCCAGGCAGTCATGGCTCCCCATTGCCCCAGGGCAGCACTAGGGGCTGGGCTGCAGGGAGTGGGGCGGGGGCAGCAGGGGGCTCTCCCCTGGCAGTCAGGGCTCCCCATTGCCCCAGGGCAGTGCTAGGGACTGTGCTGCCGGGAGTGGGGCGGGGGCAGCAGGGGGCTCTGCCCAGGCAGTCATGGTTCCCCATTGCCCCAGGGCAGTGCTAGGGGCTGGGCTGCAGGGAGTGGGGCGGGGGCAGCAGGGGGCTCTCCCCAGGCAGTCAGGGCTCCCCATTGCCCCAGGGCAGTGCTAGGGGCTGTGCTGCCGGGAGCTAGGCTGGGGCAGCAGGGGGCTCTCCCCTGGCAGTCAGGGCTCCCCATTGCCCCAGGGCAGTGCTAGGGGCTGGGCTGCTGGGTGTGGGGCTGGGGCAGCAGGGGGCGCTGTCCCCAGGCAGTCAGGGCTCCCCATTGCCCCAGGGCGGTGCTAGGGGCTGTGCTGCCGGGAGCTAGGCTGGGGCAGCAGGGGGCTCTCCCCTGGCAGTCAGGGCTCCCCATTGCCCCAGGGCAGTGCTAGGGACTGTGCTGCCGGCAGTGGGGCGGGGGCAGCAGGGGGCGCTGTCCCCAGGCAGTCAGGGCTCCCCATTGCCCCAGGGCAGTGCTAGGGACTGTGCTGCCGGGAGTGGGGCTGGGGCAGCAGGGGGCTCTCCCCTGGCAGTCATGGCTCCCCATTGCCCCAGGGCAGTGCTAGGGGCTGGGCTGCCGGGAGTGGGGCGGGGGCAGCAGGGGGCTCTGCCCAGGCAGTCAGGGCTCCCCATTGCCCCAGGGCAGTGCTAGGGGCTGTGCTGCCGGGAGCTAGGCTGGGGCAGCAGGGGGCTCTCCCCTGGCAGTCAGGGCTCCCCATTGCCCCAGGGCAGTGCTAGGGGCTGGGCTGCAGGGAGTGGGGCTGGGGCAGCAGGGGGCTCTCCCCTGGCAGTCATGGCTCCCCATTGCCCCAGGGCAGTGCTAGGGGCTGGGCTGCAGGGAGTGGGGCGGGGGCAGCAGGGGGCTCTCCCCTGGCAGTCAGGGCTCCCCATTGCCCCAGGGCAGTGCTAGGGACTGTGCTGCCGGGAGTGGGGCGGGGGCAGCAGGGGGCTCTGCCCAGGCAGTTATGGTTCCCCATTGCCCCAGGGCAGTGCTAGGGGCTGGGCTGCAGGGAGTGGGGCGGGGGCAGCAGGGGGCTCTCCCCAGGCAGTCAGGGCTCCCCATTGCCCCAGGGCAGTGCTAGGGGCTGTGCTGCCGGGAGCTAGGCTGGGGCAGCAGGGGGCTCTCCCCTGGCAGTCAGGGCTCCCCATTGCCCCAGGGCAGTGCTAGGGGCTGGGCTGCAGGGAGTGGGGCTGGGGCAGCAGGGGGCTCTCCCCTGGCAGTCATGGCTCCCCATTGCCCCAGGGCAGTGCTAGGGGCTGTGCTGCCGGGAGTGGGGCTGGGGCAGCAGGGGGCTCTGCCCAGGCAGTCATGGCTCCCCATTGCCCCAGGGCAGCACTAGGGGCTGGGCTGCAGGGAGTGGGGCGGGGGCAGCAGGGGGCTCTCCCCTGGCAGTCAGGGCTCCCCATTGCCCCAGGGCAGTGCTAGGGACTGTGCTGCCGGGAGTGGGGCGGGGGCAGCAGGGGGCTCTGCCCTGGCAGTCATGGTTCCCCATTGCCCCAGGGCAGTGCTAGGGGCTGGGCTGCAGGGAGTGGGGCGGGGGCAGCAGGGGGCTCTCCCCAGGCAGTCAGGGCTCCCCATTGCCCCAGGGCAGTGCTAGGGGCTGTGCTGCCGGGAGCTAGGCTGGGGCAGCAGGGGGCTCTCCCCTGGCAGTCAGGGCTCCCCATTGCCCCAGGGCAGTGCTAGGGGCTGGGCTGCAGGGAGTGGGGCTGGGGCAGCAGGGGGCGCTGTCCCCAGGCAGTCAGGGCTCCCCATTGCCCCAGGGCGGTGCTAGGGGCTGTGCTGCCGGGAGCTAGGCTGGGGCAGCAGGGGGCTCTCCCCTGGCAGTCAGGGCTCCCCATTGCCCCAGGGCAGTGCTAGGGACTGTGCTGCCGGCAGTGGGGCGGGGGCAGCAGGGGGCGCTGTCCCCAGGCAGTCAGGGCTCCCCATTGCCCCAGGGCAGTGCTAGGGACTGTGCTGCCGGGAGTGGGGCTGGGGCAGCAGGGGGCTCTCCCCTGGCAGTCATGGCTCCCCATTGCCCCAGGGCAGTGCTAGGGGCTGGGCTGCAGGGAGTGGGGCGGGGGCAGCAGGGGGCTCTGCCCAGGCAGTCAGGGCTCCCCATTGCCCCAGGGCAGTGCTAGGGGCTGTGCTGCCGGGAGCTAGGCTGGGGCAGCAGGGGGCTCTCCCCTGGCAGTCAGGGCTCCCCATTGCCCCAGGGCAGTGCTAGGGGCTGGGCTGCAGGGAGTGGGGCTGGGGCAGCAGGGGGCTCTCCCCTGGCAGTCATGGCTCCCCATTGCCCCAGGGCAGTGCTAGGGGCTGTGCTGCAGGGAGTGGGGCGGGGGCAGCAGGGGGCTCTCCCCTGGCAGTCAGGGCTCCCCATTGCCCCAGGGCAGTGCTAGGGACTGTGCTGCCGGGAGTGGGGCGGGGGCAGCAGGGGGCTCTGCCCAGGCAGTCATGGTTCCCCATTGCCCCAGGGCAGTGCTAGGGGCTGGGCTGCAGGGAGTGGGGCGGGGGCAGCAGGGGGCTCTCCCCAGGCAGTCAGGGCTCCCCATTGCCCCAGGGCAGTGCTAGGGGCTGTGCTGCCGGGAGCTGGGCTGGGGCAGCAGGGGGCTCTCCCCTGGCAGTCAGGGCTCCCCATTGCCCCAGGGCAGTGCTAGGGGCTGGGCTGCAGGGAGTGGGGCTGGGGCAGCAGGGGGCGCTGTCCCCAGGCAGTCAGGGCTCCCCATTGCCCCAGGGCGGTGCTAGGGACTGTGCTGCCGGGAGTGGGGCTGGGGCAGCAGGGGGCTCTCCCCTGGCAGTCATGGCTCCCCATTGCCCCAGGGCAGTGCTAGGGGCTGGGCTGCAGGGAGTGGGGCGGGGGCAGCAGGGGGCTCTGCCCAGGCAGTCAGGGCTCCCCATTGCCCCAGGGCAGTGCTAGGGGCTGTGCTGCAGGGAGTGGGGCTGGGGCAGCAGGGGGCTCTGCCCGGGCAGTCAGGACTCCCATTGCCCCAGGGCAGTGCTAGGGACTGTGCTGCCGGGAGTGGGGATGGGGCAGCAGGGGGCTCTCCCCTGGCAGTCATGGCTCCCCATTGCCCCAGGGCGGCGCTAGGGGCTGGGCTGCAGGGGGTGGGGGCAGCAGGGGGCTCTGCCCAGGCAGTCAGGGCTCCCCATTGCCCCAGGGCAGTGCTAGGGGCTGGGCTGCAGGGAGTGGGGCTGGGGCAGCAGGGGGCGCTGTCCCCAGGCAGTCAGGGCTCCCCATTGCCCCAGGGCAGTGCTAGGGGCTGGGCTGCCGGGAGTGGGGCTGGGGCAGCAGGGGGCGCTGTCCCCAGGCAGTCAGGGCTCCCCATTGCCCCAGGGCAGTGCTAGGGACTGTGCTGCAGGGAGTGGGGTGGGGGCAGCAGGGGGCTCTGCCCGGGCAGTCAGGGCTCCCATTGCCCCAGGGCAGTGCTAGGGACTGTGCTGCAGGGAGTGGGGCGGGGGCAGCAGGGGGCTCTGCCCAGGCAGTCATGGCTCCCCATTGCCCCAGGGCAGTGCTAGGGGCTGTGCTGCAGGGAGTGGGGCGGGGGCAGCAGGGGGCTCTCCCCAGGCAGTCAGGGCTCCCCATTGCCCCAGGGCACTGCTAGGGGCTGGGCTGCAGGGAGGTGGGTAGTGGGTCCTTTCCTCCCAGTCTCGGTTCAGTGCGCAGGTGAACTAGTTCTGCATCCCCTGGAGCAGGATTGGCTGTCCTCTGCAGTGTTACTATGTGGCAGTTTCCTGGCTGACATGCTCTGCCCCAGAGGTGGCCGCATTTGTGGGGGCAGAGGAGTAGCCTCACATGCTGTTAGCAAAGGGCTCCCCTCGGGCTGAAAGGGTTCAGCTGGGAGCTGGGAACACGCCAGCTGTGCCAACTCAATGCAGCCTCCCCCGCTCTGGCTCCCCCAGCCCCTCTGCCTTTGCTGTGAAATGCCCTTGGTTACACGCAGCCCAGCCAGAGCCTGTTCCTCCCCCCAGCAGGTCTCCATGGAAAACACCCTGACATTTCCCATCCATGATGCCTCATTAACAGGGAGTGGTAGCAGCACTCGGAGGGGGATGCAGCTGTTCCCCAGCAACTCTACACAGCCAACATAGTAGGATCCCTTGCCCAGTGCTGAGATGCAGCTGCCTCTGGAGTGGGGCATGGGGGCTGTTTATAAAGGGCTCCCTTACCTGGTGCTAAGATTCATCTGCCTCTGGGGTGGGGCACAGGGGCTATTTATACAGGGATCCCTCAACCAGTGCTAAGATGCAGCCGCCTCTGGGGTGGGGCCTGGGTGCTGTTTATACAGGGATCCCATATCCAGTGCTAAGATGCAGCCGCCTCTGGGGTGGGGCCTGGGTGCTGTTTATACAAGGATCCCTTGCATGGTGCTGAGATGCAGCCATGTCTAGAGTGGAGCATGGGGGATTTGGCTAGGATGCCAGGAGGTAATTAGAGTTCAGGAGGACCGGGGCCAACAGGTCCCTTAGACACGGCTCACTAGTGACAAGTTTTACCAACTTTGCAGATTAAAGTTGCACAGTTGCTCACCCAATATCTGGGTCCTGCCAGGCAGCGAATTCCCAGGGCTGGGGCACACAGGCAACCCCACAGCCCAGGGATGGGAGAGAATATCTGACACCAGACATGAGTCCAGGACTGTGGAGCCCTGGGTTCAGTTTCCAGCTCTGCCACAGACTGCCTGTGTGACCCTGGGCCAGTCACTACGCCTCAGTCCCTATCTGTGACAAACCCGTAATGGCCCTGCCCTGCCACACAGGGGTTATTGGGATCAATCCATTTGGGACTGCGAGGTAATAGGGGGCAGGTTAGTCCCTACAAGAGAGAGACAGAATCACACAGCAATGCCTGGGAGAGAACCTGTGAGTCCTGACTCCTAGGTGTGCATTAACTCCATCTCTGCCTGATTTTGGGGACAGGAACACTAGGGGCTACCAGGGTCCCCAGTTGGTTTCAGTGTCTCTCCCCCTGGCGAGAGCTGTCCCTCCTCCCACAGCCTCAGGACTGGGGCCCTTGCTGTGTGTGTGGCTGGCATCTTCCCACAGTCCAGCGCCCTGATCCTAGTTCCCTGTCAGGCTCCATGTGCAAGGGCTGCCCACCCCAACTCAGGGGACTATCATGCCAGGAGTTGCCCGTGTCCTACTTTCCCTGCTCAGTGACTCATGCAAGCGATTGATCCAGGCATGGAGCAGGGTGGCTGCTGACATCGGGGTCACCGACGCACACACATTCCTCATGCCTGACTCGCCTCAAACCTGAAGCCCCAAGAGCCCTTTGTAGCCATCAAATGCTGCAGAGCTTTTGTAGCTGCCTCTTAAAATAAACTAGAAAGGTGTGGGGAGGATGTGGGATCAAACTGAGGGGCATCAGCAGGGCTGGGACAGCAGGGGCTGTGGGTCAGGATTGAGGGATGTGGGCAGAGAGGAGGGCGCCCTGGCTGGCGCAGCAGGTGGCTGCGGGTCGGGACTGAGGACATGGGCAGAGTGGAGGGGACCCAGGATGGGACAGCAGGTTGCTGTGGGTCAGGATTGAGGTATGTGGGCAGAGCAGCGTGGGCCCAGGCTGGGATAGCAGGTGTCTGGGGGTCGGGATTGAGGGATATGGGCAGAGAAGAGGGGGCCCAGGCTGGGACAGCAGGGATCTGCGGGTCACGACTGAGGGATGTGGGCAGAGCAGAGTGGAGCCAGGCTGGGACAGCAGGGGGCTGTGGGTCAGGACTGAGGGATGTGGACAGAGTGGAGGGGACCCAGGCTGGGACAGCAGGTCGGATTGAGGGATGTGGGCAGAGCAGAGGGGCCCAGGCTAGGGATCAGGATTGAGTGATATGGGCAGAACAGATGGAATCCTTGCTAGGGAAGCTGGTGGCTGTGGGTCAGGATTAAGGGGGACTGGCTATGGGGTGGGAGGACCCTCTTGTCAGGGCTGTGGAACATCAGCAGGACTGTGGGAGGGAGACGATACATCTTTGAGTGCTAACTCAACAATATTCTTGTATAAGCATATTTTCCTGGTGCTCTGTGACCTAGCTCCCCACTCCTTACTAGGTCAGTATTCTGGGAGGGAGCCTAGCCGGCACCAGAGCGTGTCCGTCAGGAAGCGGCCCTGACAGAGTGACAGCTGATTGACGAACAAGCAGGCTGGGAGGCTGTGGAAGCATGTGAGCAGAATGAGAACCAAAGGGAAACAATTAGCGTCAAAGAGACACTCACTCCAGTTAATCCTTCATCTCCCATAACACTACCACCAAAGACCCTCCTGCCCCCAGAGACCGAAATCTCCCTACATCCATCCCCAGAGATGGCTCACGCTCTGTCCATCCCCAGACGGATCTACCATCCACCCCTCCAAACACACCATATATACCCATCTGTCTAGCAAAGACATAGCTAGAGCCCTGATTGTCCATCATCCCTCAGGAAATGTCTGTCCATCATCATACTTCCTGTTCCCCACACATACACGCCAAGCCACTGACCTAAGCACTCATCCTTCCACAACATCCACCCATCCTTATATGCACCATTCTATCCATTCATCCCTCCAATACCATCTATCTCCATTCACACCCTCTATTCTTCACCACACGCTTGTCTTCACACCCATCTACCTATCCATTCATTCATCCCCGTACACCCCTCCAACACCATCTGTCTCCATGCACACCCCTTTATCCATCACCATGCACTCTCCTTCACACACATCTACCTATTCCTTCAAATCCAGCCAACTTTCTATCCCTCATCACCCTACACATCTATCAATATGATCTCTGTATCTGTGTCTGGTTTCACCCTTCTATCCATCCATCCCGACACACACCTCTGTATCCATCCATCCCTTTTGCCACCCCTCCCTCACACCATCTACCTGCACAGCACTCCAGCCCCTCTGCCACTACTGTCATTTTCAGCTGTCCAGCCACCCCAACACCACTGAAATCTGACCCTTCAGTCCCGTTACTCCCAGGTCTGATCCATCCACATGAAGCCAGGAGCAGGATGGGGAGGTGAGGGGAATATTTTCCAGCCTAGAGCCTTGTCCCTCTCTCCAGACCCCCAGCTTCCCTTCGCTCTGCCACCCCATCCAGTGCACCCTAAACTGCTGCGTGCTCCCCCCACCCCCTATGCAGAGATAGGGCTTTCCATAACCTCACAAAGGAGACAAGCGTGACAAGGTAAAACCTGCTCACCCACACCAGACCAGAAACGTCCCTCCCCATCTTCCCTCTGACTCCTGGGATCCTAGCTTTAAGGAGCACCCCTGTGGGATGGCAGCATCCCCATCACTGCCACCCCGCAGACAGCCTCGGCCAGCACTCACTCCCCAGAGCACTGCATAGCTGCATGGAGAGGAGACCGATTCCAGCTGGCTTTGCATGGGGCTCCCCGTCCCTCTTCACCACCCTAACGAAGCAGGGGCAGAGTTAAGAAGCACAAGCCTCTGTGAACGTAGCGCAACCCCTGCACAGCACAAGCACTGGTCAGAGGCTCTTTCAGCTGCCTTTGGGACACCCAGTTGGGCAGACACAGAAAATCCCGAGAGGGGCAGAGGGCATGACGGGAGGCAGGGCACAGAGATGAATTGGGGTGGGAGGCAGCAGGGAGGGTACACCCCAGAGGACGGCATCCTCAGCCCTTCCCCTGGGTTACACTACAGACCCGCGCTGGCCTGACAATCCCCGCAAACAGTGAAGCTGCCTGAGACTGCAGGAGAGCTTGGGACACTAACCCTGAACCCTACAGAGGGTGAGTGGACGATCTGGGGAACTATTTCCCAGCTGAGCCAGGATTGGGCAGTTCTAGCCACGCTGGTGGAGCTCCCCTTCTCAGAGCTATGCTCTCCAAACTCTCTTCCAGCACCTATGACCCCCAGCAGGCAGCTCCAATTCCACTCAACAAGTGCTGACATCCCTATAGGGCAGCCCCACTCTAGAGCATGGGCTGGGCAGCCACACTCCATCCTGCCCAGTCTGGATCCCTGCCAGCCAGCCTGGCAGCCCAGAACCCTGTAGCCTAGTACAGCCACAGCCTCCCTCCTCAATTCCGCTACTGACTCCATACCCAGCACGGGAATGCAGCTGCCTCTGGGGTGGGGTTCAGGGGCTGGGCATACAGTGATCCCTCAAAAGGCAGACAACTCTGGTGTGGGACAGGAAAGATGCTGAACAGCTACACAGCTGGAACAGTAACCAAAAGCTCACCCCAAAGAGAAAAGCAACAGGGATTGTAAGGAATCTCCAGGATGAAACAGAGCATGTCCCTCAGCACTGCCTGCCATGGGGAGCACCCCCTATGAGCCCTGCCCCCACCCTACTCCCTGCAGCACAGTAGGGCAAGCACTAACAATGAGGGAGGAGCATCCCTCCCCCTAGCTTTCCAGGGAGCTCTCCCCCCTGCAGGCTCCCCTGGCATGGCCCCATCCAAGCTCCCCCCGCCCAGACCGGCTGCTATCCTTGCTACCTCATCCACACCTGCCCTGGAGAAGAGCCCAGGCTCCCAGCCAGCGCTGCTTTTGGACCCACAACCCCGCACACCCCACCCTATGGCTAGCAGCACTGCACCACCTCTGGATATATGGCCTGCTCCAGCCCCCACCCCACATTGCAGCAGCTACACCCAGATACACAACCACACACAACCCCGCCCCACAGCCGTAACCCTATACATGGACACAAAGCCACAACCAGATGCATACCCCCATGCAGAAAGGCAACCCCACCAACCCTGTATGAACCACACACAGAGACACAACCCACAACTCTATACATTCTACACACAGACACACAAGCAGAGGCATAACTAAGCACACTCACAACTGTATACTCTCTCTTTCACATGCATACACACACACACTAACAGAGATACAACACTATACATACAAGCTACAATTATATTCAGGCATATATATCCTAGACACACGGGGATACACACACAGCAGCTGTAGGAGCAGCCACTTCAGCCAAGTCAGAAGTAGAAAGGAGATATGAATGGGGTGAGTGGGCCTCACACACACACCCACATCCCCAGAGGGAGAGAAACAAGCCAAAATACACAGGCACACACTTGTGCACTCACACGCTGACAGAACCCTGCTGACACGCAATCACACACGCAGACACACATAATCACACTGACAGTCAATCTTACACAACCCTACATACACCCACACAGAAATACAGAGACAGACACAATTTAACCATCCCACAGGGAGAGAGACATACAGACACACAACCTTTACCTACATACTGAAATGGTCACACACTTGCATGCACACACAACCCAATATGCACTCACCAGCATGTACTTGAACACACAAGCCTCCAAACACACACAGACACAAGCACAGAGAACCCTACACACACAGGAACAAGCCCACAGACACAAAGTAGCACACACTAACTGGCAGTCTCACACACACACGCACGCACTGACAGATGCACACGCTGACAGCCACAATTACACAATCTTGCACATGCTGACATGGCCGCGCGTACACGCAGCCTGGCCACACTCTCTGACACAATCCCCTCACTTGCACACAGATACAATTGCAGTCCTCTCCCCATACACTCTCACCAGCAGGGGCACACACAACGACACAAGCTGCAGCCTGACACTGACCCACACATCCTTGCACACGTATGCACGCTGACACACGCACCCTTGCACAAGCACACCCACCCACACACACAGTCGCCCCCCCGCAGGGACGCGCCGCGCACGGCCCCAGCTGCCGCCTCCCACACGCCGCCGCCCCCGCGCCCGCCGCTCACCTGGGCCCGGCGCCCCTAGGCAGCCCCGCGGCGGCCCGGCCCCATGATCCCGCGCGCCGGTGCGGGGCCCCGCTCCTAGCGCCCCATGCCCGGGCCCCGGCGGCTCCGGTGCGGCGGCGGCGCGCGCGGCTGGGCGGCTCCGGGCCCGGCGCTCGCCTCCAGCATCCCGCACGCCGCGCGGTTGCTAGGAGACGCGCTGCCGTTTCCTCGCCCGCCGCCAACCCGGGGCCAGCGCGCCTCGTGCCGGCGCGGGGTTAACCCCTGCGGGGCCGGGGCGCGGTGCGGGGCTGCCTCCCCCCGCCCGCTCCGGCACCGCGCGCAGCCCCCCCCGCTACCCCCTCCCCCGGGGAGTCCCGCCCCCTCACGCTTCCCCCCCCCCGGGCCTTCTGCCCCCCAGCGATCATAGTGCCCCCCCGGCCTCCTGCCCCCCCGCTACCCCCCCGGAGAGTCTCGCCCCCGCACGCTTCCCCCCCACGGTCCTTCTGCCCCCCAGCGATCATAGTGCCCCCCGCCTCCTGCCCCCCCGCACGCTTCCCCGCCCCCACGGACCTTCTGCCCCCCAGCGATCATAGTGCCCCCCCGGCCTCCTGCCCCCCCGCTACCCCCCCGGAGAGTCCCGCCCCCGCACGCTTCCCCCTCACGGGCCTTCTGCCCCCCCGCGATCATCGTCGCCCCCGGCCTCCTGCCCCCCTGCTACTCCCCCCGGAGAGTCCCGCCCCGCACGGTTCCCCCCCCACGGACCTTCTGCCCCCCCCCCCCGCGATCATAGTGCCCCCTCGGCCTCCTGCCCCCCCGGAGAGTCCCGCTCCGCACGCTTCCCCCCCCACGGACCCTGCCCCCCCGCGATCATAGTGCCCCCCCGGCCTCCTGCCCCCCGCTACCTCCCCCCGGAGAGTCCCGCCCTGCACACATCCTCCCCACGGGTCTCCTGCTCCCCCCCAGCAGAGAGTCCTTCCCCCCCCCCGCGATCATAGTGCCCCCCTGGGCCCCCCAGGGAGTCCTGCCCCCGCATGCATCCCCCTCCACAGGCCTCCTGCCCCCCTGCGCAGCCCCTGCCACGGAGAGTCCTGCCCCCACATGCATCCCCCCCACTGGCCTCCTGCCCCCCCCCCAACCTCCCACAGAGAGTCCTGCTCCCCCACAATCATAGTGCCCCACAGGCCTCCTGCCCCCACCACAAGACATTTTTCCTCTCATGCTCATATTCCCACCCCCAGAGAGGGCACCTGCTCCCCCCACATTGCCCCCCTCACCCTCCTGGCTCCCCCCATCCCTCCCACAGAAGGCACCTGTCCCTCATGCTCATATTCCCCCCCCCCACTTCCTGCCCCCCCTCATGAGACTCATCCCCTACACTCATATTGCCCTCCACAGGCCTCCGCCCCCTGCTGCATCCCCTCCATAAAGAGACCTCCCCCCCACATGCAGCCCCCACAGAGACCTGCCTCCCTGCTCATATTGCCCCCCCAGAAGGCATCTGCCCCCATGCTCATATTCCCCCACTGCTATCACCACGTGCAACCCTCCTCCTCAGAGAACATCCTCCCCGAAGACACCTGCAGCCCCTTCCCCTGCACTTACTCCCTAATGGAAAGCAGTCAGCCCCCCATTCACCCTCCCCCCATTCACTTCCCTCAAAGGAGGCAAGGTGGGGCCTCTCACACATATCATCAGCGGCCCAAAGAAGCCACCCGCCCAATTGACAACAGCCACCAACCCCCCCACCCCATGTTCAAATACACCCCTGCCCAACTCACCTGTTCCACCCTACCTGCTATGCCGTCACCCTGGGGCCCCAAGTGTTAGGGGACCAGCCTGAAGGAACAGCACAGAGGGCTGGAAGAGGGAGTCAGGAGGGAAGATGGGGATGGCTTAGGGGGACCAGGGAGAAGGTGGCACTGGGAGTAGAGGGCAGCATGACATGAGCTGGACAGGATCTATGGGGGGAACATAGGTGCAGCAGGCAGGGCAGGAGCTGGTCAGGGAAAATGGGGGGCACAACATAGAGGAAGGCAATGACAATAGGGAACAGTCAGGGTGAGCACACGGTGGGGCAAGAGCTGGGGGTGACCTGGAGAACTGGAGCAGCAGTAGAGGGAAGTTCAGGGAGCCTTGGGGGGCAGGGTGAGGGGGTGGGTGTGACAAGGGGGCTGTCAGGATAGCTATGGATAGAAGGGGGAGAGGTGCAGGAGGGAAATCCCAGCTGTTCCCTGGGTGAGTCCAATGGGATCCCACACCTGCCTTGAACCTACCCCACATATGCCCTAACCTTCTGTCTGAATCCTGACCCAACCATTCAATCCCACCCACAAACCATAACCATAACTCTCCCATTTATCACCCCAGCCGTAATCCCACCCCCTCAACCTTAATCATAACCTATAGCTCATCTTCAGCCTGTCACCCTGACCCCCCTTAACCCAATTCCAAACGCCTCAGGCCCCACAGAAACCCTATCAGGCCACTTTAAACTGGTTCAGTGAGACCCAGCCTGCTGTGTACAGGGATGGTCGAAGAGCAGTTTCAAACTGCCTACAATGATTTAGTTTTGCCCCACAAACTAAACTGCTATAAACCAGGTTTAAAACCACAGAAGCAGCCAAACCCAGTGTAAAATCCACTCCATTTAGGCCATGTCTTCACTACACACAAGGTGTGGTTTTACATCAAGCTTTCTCACTGTATGATCCTAGTGGGGACAAGGCCCAGGTACTTTTTAGCTGGCTGGAGCGAGGCATGGTCAGCCCTATATCCTCATGCCCTGGGTGCATCTTCACTTGGAAAAACTCCACTGTTAACTCAAGTTAGCTCGACATCTACCTAGCTCAGGCTAGGAGGGAGGATGTGAGCAGGTGTTGGCTAACAATCAACATCTTGGAAAAGCCTCTGCCTCTAAACACATATCAAACTAGGGACAAGGGGGTTTCTCCACATAGGTGACAATCCTAGGCAAGTATCAGAGGGGTAGCTTTTACAAATCCTAGGGCACACAGGAGAAGTGCAGTTTCAGTTTGTGTTAGCAAGCAGAGGGATACTGCAAAACCAGGAACAGGGACACTGGAAAAAGCTGTGTTCTGAAATTCGCTAACCCAGGTTAGAACAACAGTGGATGTGGCAGCTCAGGTTTTAAGGTAGTGTAGGAGCTCCAGTTAAAGCTGCCAGAGAGACATGGTTGAACTCGCGCTGAGAACCCATGTTAAAAGCCAAGGTGCCATGTCTTCACTGCTATTTTATCCCAGTGTAGCTAATTGGAGTTAAGAACACACCTTTTTTGTTGTGCAAATACACTCTTAGGGCTAGCTGGTGTACACTCTCCCAGAACTAGGCTACAACTGTCTGCTTCTAAGTTAGCTGAGGTAACACCCACCCATCCTCACCCGCACAGACATGGCCTTAGTGCGAACACTCCACAAAGATCTTCCAGGAGAGGAAGATTTGCCCCTGGTCACAGTCCCTATGAGGTGGAGGTTACACGTGTTCAGCGTCTGCACCAGGATTCACCATCACGGTCATCTGCTTGAGTTAACTAGCAACCACTCAGGAGATGTTACAGCATGATCCAAACCTCTAGTGGGCCCTAAACTTTACCCTTCCCCCAAACTTACCCATATCTGTACCCCTAATGCCTAGACCTGTACAAATAACCCACATCCCCCAACTCCTTACCGTAGTCCAGAACCCTCACCCCTAGATTAACTCCCTGCTTTTAAACCTTAACCCCAACTCTTACCCCGTAACACCTACCCCTACCCACCTGAACCTTTAACCCTAACTCCTCACCTCTCATCTGTAATACCTACCATAGCCAATGACTCACCCCTAACCCTATCCCCTCCATCTGAACCCAAATCCCTGCCCCTGTGCCCTCACCCTAACTTCTCCCCTACCTCTCACCCAGCAATCCCCAGCTCCATGGCTGCTCCAAGCAATACTCCTCCCTGGTGTGTGCAGGAGACCCAGGCATCTGCAGCAGGGCCTGGGGATGCTGGAGGGAGGACAGGCCTGCAGGGACATGCTGACTGAGGGAATGGAGTAGAGGGAAAAATAGTCTTGAGAATAGAGGGGAGATTGGCAGAGATGAGCGACCCCAAAGGAAAGAGCTGGGCCAAGCCAGCCACAGATGGCTCCTCAGCCCTGGAGCTCTGGAGTGTTCCCTGATCAGCAGGGTTACAAGCTGGATGGGAGAGATCCCCTCAATGCTGCAAGGAACCGGGGGATGGGGCACTTTCCACTGGCAGTCAGTGCTGATCCTACCGTGGCACTAGGGGCCCTGTGTGCGGCGTGGGGGGCAGAGTGTGGCAGGAGCACTGTACTCTGGGGGGCAGAGGAGTCAGTAGGGGGCGCTGTGCTGCATGGCACAGGGGGCTCAGCAGGGGGAACTCTCCCCTGGCAGTTAGTGCTGATCCCAGTGCAGTGCTGCGGGGGGGGGGGTGTAATAGGGGGCGCTGTGCTGCGTGGCACCTGAGGGCTCAGCAGGGGGTACCAGGCTGTGGGACACCGGGAGGGGGGTGGTGTCATCAGGGAGCACTGGGAGAGTTCAGCAGGGGGTACCGGGGTGCAGAGAGTGAGAGTGTAGCAGGTGCCAGGCTGCGTGGTGTTGAGGGGCTCAGCAGGGGGTGCTAGGCTGCAGAGAGTGAGTGAGTGCAATAGGTGGTGCTGTGCTGTGGGGCACTGGGGGGCTCAGCAGGGGGCGCTGGGGGTGTGGGGCACTGGGGGCACCGGGCTGTGAGGCACCAGGAGGGGCTCAGCTGAGAGCGCCAGGCTGCACAGCGCCAGGTGGGAGGCTCAGCGGGGGGCGCCAGGCTGCAAGACACAGGATGGGTGCCGGGCTGTTTCATCCCCACAGCAGCGAGGCTGCGTCACCTCTCTTCATCTCTCCTTGGGGTTTCCATGGAAACCTTTTAAGCCAACTTCTCAGGGAGACAAATGTCTTTTTTTAAATGCTGAGAGGAAGGGGGAGGGGGTATGTTAGTGTATATGGGGCTCTGGGGGGGCGAGCATGGGGAGGGGAGGGGGGAGCTGAGGAGACGGGGGGCAGACACAGGACACCAGCCTGACTCCTCCACATTCCCTCCCCCCTCACACTGCTCTGAAGGGCTGTGGAATCTAGTGAGGTTAGAACTGGGAGCCAGGACTCCTGAGCTCTATCTCCAGCTCCAGGAAGGGATTAGCGCAGGGGGGCTGGGAGCCAGGACTGCTGGGTTCTATCCAGGGTCAGCTCCAGGGTTTTTGCCACCCCAAGCAGCAAAAAAAAAAAAAAAAAAAAAAAAGCCGCAATCGCAATCAGCTCTACCGCCAGCGCTTCAGTCTTCAGCGGCTGGTCCTTCGCTCCGAGTGGGAGCGAGGGACCTGCTGCCGAAGAGCCAGACGTGCCGCCCCTCTCCATTGGCTGCCCCAAGCACCCGCTTGCTGGGCTGGTGCCTGGAGCCAGCCTTGGTTCTGGGAGTGAACCGGGCAGCTGGGTGCCTGCCTGCGCCACCTGGGGGCAGGGACTCTCACAGCGCTGCAGGCCAGGATTTCTGCCAGAGGGGTTCCCCTAGCAACTGTAGCCAAGCACCCATGCGTGGCTGCAACTCCGTTGAGTGGCTTATTATGGGATGGTTCTTCTTGCCTCCTTGGCATGGCACCAGACAGCATTTCTGGGGGGATACCCACTGGAATGTAGCAGGCTGCAGAAACTGGGAGTGGAGACCCCAATCCCCCCATGCCAGCCAGCAGCCCCCTCCATAATCCTCCCCACACAGACACCTCTCATTTCCTCCCTCCCCATACAGAGACATCCCAACCCACCCCACACCAGCCAACCTCACCCTCTTATATCCCTGCATGCCATGAGTTCCCCATCCCCCACAACCTGGCCAACACCCCTTCCCTCATACAGAGACCCCCCCACTCCATCCCACACCAGTCACCACCTCCTCCCAATACCCTCATACGAAGACCCCCAATCTCCCCACAGCCAATGCAACCCAGCACCTCCTTCCCCCATACAGAGCTCTCTCTCTCTCCAACCCCACCCTATCTCCCACTCCAGGCAGGGAGTTTAGGATGGGTACTCACAGCCTGCAGCGTGGGAAATGCAGGGACAGTTTTTCTGGGGGAAGCAAAAAGGCCCAGTGGAACATAACCTAGGGGCAAGGGAGGGGTGGGTTCACCCAGATGGCACTGGGTTAAAGTGAGTACAGAGGGGATAGACCTAACCTCCCATCCATCCCCCACCAACTTTCCTATCTCAAAGCTGTCTTGTTCTGAGAGCAGGAGCTCCACCCAGTGGGGACCAAGAGATGCTGCATATTGAACTTGCCCCTGCCCTTACTGTGTAAAGAGGGACCCAGTGCACCTGACCTCATGCCCCTCCCAGAAGCGTCTCACTACAGGATCTGCTTGGATCAGCTGCTGTGGAGTGTTTGAATTACTGGATCTACCAAGGGTCTGCTGGTAGATCTTCTAGTGAATCCCCCCCCCCCCCGATTGGTTTAATCACAGGATTTTCTAGGCCTGAGGACCATGGAGGTATGTTTCACTGAGATTCCCTGGGGGTCAGGTGCTATGGCTCATGTTTCACAAATAGGAGCTACTGGGATTCAGGCACTGTGGGCCTGCTTCACGTTAGGATCTACAGAGAATTTAACCCTAACCCTTATGGGATCTGTTGGGTTCAGTGTCAGAGCACATCACGGTGGATCAAGTAGGGCCATGTGTCTGTGTGATCTTGGGGTCATTAAGTGGCACAGGCATGTCTCTGTGGAATCTCATGGGCACCAGATGCAGAGGGGAGAGTGTCTTTGGGATCACATGCCACAGAGCACGTTGGCTGTGGGATCTAGTGGGGCTCATGAGGGAAGTGTCTGTTGGATCTTGTGGGGACAGGAGACTGCAAGGCATGTGTACCTGTAAGATCTCAGAGGATCAGGCACCGGGGCAGAGGGGGTCACTTGGGAACTGGGCACTGCAAGGTGAACGTTTTTGTGGAATCTAGGTGATATTTGCTGTAGAATCTATTGCGAGCAGGCACTCGGGGGTGCGTGTCTCTGTGGGATTTACTGGGACTCAGGCACCACAGAGCAGGTTGGTGGCGAGATCTAGTTGGATCATGATGCAAGTATATGCGGGATCTATTTCTGGAATATGTGTCCGGGGAATTGGTTGTGATCGGACATTTATTTCTGCATTTGCATGGGGAATGGGTGCCAGGGGTGTGAGGAGTAGTCACTGTGGACCATGCACATCTGTGGGAGCTACTTGGAATTGGGTGCCATGGGGCACGTGTCCCTGCAGGATCAAGTGAGTTCATCCCTGTAGGGTGCTGGCTGGCCATGCCCTACTGTAGCCTGTCCCAGTCCCCACCACCCCACGCCATGACCCCGACTTCTTCACTTCTTGCAGTGCCGCAAGCCCCACTTCTCCACCCCATGCTGAGAACCCCCCACTTCTCCACCCTGTGCCCCACACAGTGCAGCGCCCCCAACCTCCAGTCCCTGTCCCCCTGCTGTACCGTGCTCAGGCCGCCCCTCCACAGGGACGCTGACCGTGCGGCGCAGCAGCTTGGTCCGGCAGGGTTCGCTTCGCCGTTCCCTCATCAGCAACGGGTGGATCTGGAGATGAGGGAAGGGAGAGATGGGGGTTAGTGCTGCATGAGGGCATCCCCTCTTTAATTTCCAACACCCCAGCCCCTGGGTCCCTGCTTCCCCCATTGCCCCCCAGCTGCCTGTGTCAGGGCAGGAGTGCAAAGAGCAACAATCCTCAACCCCTGAAGCTGTCACAGGTGTGGCTTTATCCTGCACGGGGGGGACCCAGCTGAGGCATGGTACAGCATTACCCCAGGGGACCAAGAGGGAGCAGGCTGCATAGCACCCCAGCACCAGGACTGCAGCCTCCCCCCAAGATGGGCTCAGAAGAAGCCCTGCCCCAGCTCAGGGGCAGGGGACACTACATCATATTCTAGGGAGACCTCTCAGCTGGGGCAAATCTGGGACCAGGAGGGAAGTGAGAGCTCTGAGGTGAGGGGAAAAGCGGGCGGGGGGGGGGGGGTCGCTCTGTGCTTGAGAGACAGGGAGGGGCTGATCCAGGAGGAGGGATCTCTGCTCTGGGTGGGGGGGTCCCTCTGGGGTCCCCCGCAAGCCCCATGCTCCCCCTCAGCTGTATGTCCTGTCCCATCCCTGCGTGTCTCACCTCGTCCTCGTTCTCCAGCATAAGCAGCTGGTTTCCAGAGATGATGCAGAATCGTGGATTCCAGGCTGGGCGTTCATAGGGAGAGTGCCTGTCGGGCATGCGGTGCATGGGGGCTCCTCGCCACAATCTGAGGGAAGGGGGAGAGGGGGTTAGAGATGATGCAGTAGGGAGCGGTGTCTTCCTGGGCAGACAGAACCCTCCTGCCCTCCTCCCACACCCCCTCCCTCATTGCGATGCACTTCTCCATCCATCTCATCCCAAGCACACCCATCCCACACCACTCCTGCCCTCCTCACCCATGGGCACACTTCCATCACCCCCCTATACACATCCTTCCATCCACCCCCCTCATCACCTCTCTCTCTCGTTACCATGCTCCCCACCCACACTGTGGGCTTCAGGGATGGAACTGACCCACTGGGCCAAGGTGAGGAATGACCAGGTCACAGTTGCACTCATGCTGGGCTCCGCTGCCCTCCCATACCCAACTTCCAGCCCAGCCCAGCCCAGCAGGACCAGACCTCAGAGCTCGGTCTAACCCTGTCTTCTCCACCTCTTTCGCTCCCAGCCTAATGTCCCGATTTCTCCCATTAGCCCAAGTCTAGCCACCCCCCAGTCCCATTGCAGCTGGGCCATAGCCCCAGGGAGGACCGTCCTGGGATAACCTCATGACAGGAGGATGTTCTCTCCCAGTCCCAGTCATTGGGATCAGCTCACGCTCTGAAGCAGTAGGGTTTTGACACCCCCCTCCTGTTTCAATACTCTGCCATGGAACCAATAATCCGCACAGGAAGATGCTGAAGACCCCAGAACAGCACCTAAAACAGTGGTTCTCAACTTTTGTACTGGTGATCCCTTTCACAGGGTGACCCCCTTAATACATTAAAACACCTTTTTACATATTTAACACTATTATAAATGCTGGAGGCAAAGTGGGGTTTGGGGTGGAGGCTGGCAGCTCAGGACCCCCCCCACATGTATAGCCTCGTGACCCACTGAGGGGTCCAGGACCCCCCGTTTGAGAACCCTGGACTTAGAACTTTGATATATCCTTCTCCAGAAAGGAGAAACCATAGATCATCCCCAAGCCAGGGCCGGCTCCAGGCACAATTTAGCAAGCAGGTGCTTGGGGTGGCCACTCCAGAGAGGGGTGGCACGTCCAGCTATTTGACGGCCATTTGGCAGAGGGTCCCTGGCTCCCGTTCGGAGCGAAGGACCTCCCGCTGAATTGCCGGCAGATCACAATTGTGGCTTTTTTGTGTGGGGGGCGGGGGCAGCAAAACCCCTGGAGTTGGCCCTGTCCCCAAGCCAGATTACGCCTCCCCCCAGCCCCTGGCACAGAAAATTCATCCCAGGCTAACCCTCCCACTCAACTCTTGCATGGCTGGGATCACTGGCCACAGACTGATTCAAAGGCAGTGAGTCCAGAACAGACCAGACAGTCACGTAGTTTGACCTCCTGTCAAGCACAGCCAGAGAATGACACCCTAGCACCCCTGTACTGACCCCAAGAACCTGAATCTGGCTACAGCATCTCCCAGAGAGGATTGGATGCCTTCGGAGACAGCGAGCCCATCCCCTCCCTTGCCTTAATCCCCCCGTTAAACAAACTGAGCCTTAGTTCCAACTGGAATGTATCAGGCTTCACTTCCAGCAGTGGTAGTTCTTCTCCCTTTCTCTGCGAGGTTAAAGAGTCCAGGTATTTCTGCCACGTGACGGCCCTTACACCCCGCAATCAAGTCACCTCTCAGTCATCTTCCTTTGATCAGCTGAAGAGATAATGCCTGGTTAGCCGCCCATGGTCTCCAGCCTTACAGGTTGGTTCTGTGGCCTCTCCCATTCTTCCACATCCTTTTAAAGCATGCAGGCACTAGAATTGGCTGCAGTGCTCATCATCCGTCTCTTTAGTGCTGTCCGCAGAGGTAAGGTCACCTCCTCACCTCCCTTGTTTAGAAAGGCAAGGATCATGCCATGGGCTCATTCTGGGAGCTCATGTGGAGACTGGTCTTAATATTGCCAATGCCAGGGGTTCAGAACCCACATGCCAGGGCCCCCCAAGTCATCCCATTGACTTAATATACCTAGCTTTATACATTTGGGGGGTTGATGTACTATACTGGTGTAAAGTACTTTACCCTGGGAGAACCAGGCCTACACCAGGGCTTTTGCCAGCATACCAATGTCAGCCAAACATCCTGCTCCCCAGTGCACAGAGCCAGGCCAGCAAAGCTGGAAACACAGGTCACGCCATAAACTGTCTGGGTGATACATCCATAATATATGGAGATGTACCTATCTCACAGAACTGGAAGGGACCCTGAAAGGTCACTGAGTCCAGCCCCCTGCCTTCACTAGCAGGACCAAGTACTGATTTTGCCCTAGACAGCCCCCTCAAGGATTGAATTCACAACCCTGGGTGTAGCAGGCCAATGGTCAAACCACTGAGCTATCCCTCCCCCCTATATGGCACCAGGCACACAAGGGAGCGGGTGCCAGTCCTGGCTGAGGCTTTGGGGTGCTGAGTGTGTTGGTAGCAAGCAGCAGCTGCATGGGAAGCCCCATAACTCAAAGCAGGGGGGCGGCTCACACTGGGGGAAGCAGAAGACCCTTCCCAAGCCCCAGGGGAAGCAAACAGAGCCAGGGGAATCTAGCACCACAGGCAGCATATAACTCTCCAGCCCCTCCGCAGGGGGCGACCCCCTCCCCAGCACACACTGAGAATCATGGCCTGCCCAAAACCACTCACAGGTGGGGTGGTGTTTGCAGGGAGAGGAGCAAAGGGCTTTTGCAGCATAGTGCTGCCACCCAGTGGACATAGTTGGACATAACACCTTTCTGGAGCCCTTTCCCTCCCCATACACACACAGGAGTCCCCACACTTGCTAAGAAACTCTCCAGGATCACACGGGGCAGGGGGGCTTCCCCTGAGAACAGCACATAGTCTGTGGGAAGGGACACCACAAGTCCTGACTCCTCCCCACATACCACTGACTTTATCCCTGGCTAGAACCCAGGAGTCCTGCCTCCCAACCCCTACTGCTATAAGCAGCAGAACCCATGCCCTCCTCCGCCCCCATGCAGCTGGGGAGAGGACCCATGAGTCCTGGCTCCCAACTTTCTGCTGCTATCTTGTTAATCGCTGTGCAAACTTCGGGCAAAGCAGTTGCTGCATCCTCCTCTGCAGCTGGTCACATAGCTTCCAATTAATCCTTTAGCACCTTGGGAGAGTCTGTGATCCATAGCTAGAAGGTTCAGATCCTGTTGGCGGCTCATGCAGGGTGGGATGGGAAAGGAAGGGGGAATAGTGTGCAAAGACATCATTCCAGACCATGTCAAACTCATAACACATTTGCACAGGGGGACCAAGAGAAGGCTGCATGGGATACATGAATCCTGGAAGTCCCCCCACTCCCAGTAGTGGACTTTGCAATCTGAAAACTCCTTTTACCAAGGCAGATAGGAGGCTGGAGGAACGAGCATGTGGAGATGGATGGAAGGGTAAGTGTAGGGATGGACAGATGGCTTGACGTGTGGAGGCAGAGAAGTAGGCATGGGGAAGAATGGAGGGAAAGAAGCTTGTGCAGGGACAGAGGTCTGGGTCCAGGGAGGGTTGGGAACAAATGGGTGCAGGAGGAGGGATGGTGGGTGGGAGACAATCAAGATCCTGCCCAAGTCAGCATGAGGAGGTTGCAATAACTACTATCCTCGCACTGACCCGTAGTGCGGGAGCACCCAGGTGTGCTCACACTCCAATTCCTACCTTTGTGTGCCTGGGATTGCTCATGTTTTGATTAAGGTGCACTGTTGGGCACTCACTGGCAACAGGCTAAGGGCTGAGAGTGGGGCTAGGGGGTGTCCAGAGGGCAGAGGAACCCAACCCTACGTTAGAGTTCAGGCCTCAATTTCCTGAGAGCCTGCTCTTCCCAGGCCCTAGTGGGAGAGGATTAGATGCCCAGCCACAGGGCAGGGCCAGACCAAGCCATTCTTCTCTTAGTCACCAGCTTGAAGCCACCCCTGGGCAGCAGGGCCCACTCCTTAGTGCTTGGTGGGGCTTGGCTCTGGCTGCCATAGCAGGCTCAGCCCTGTTTTGCCCTCATGGCAGGCTCAGTTGAGCACCCAGGACTGCCTGGGGCACAGCTAGAACTGCCCCATGACCCCAGCCCCCAACCAGCTGGAAGATGGTCGCGCTGTGTGGGGCTATCGGGCTGCAGAGAGATACAGAGTGCTGAACCCATACCATTCCACACAAAGCTGGATATTAATAATATGCAAATTATATGCAAATACACAATGCTTCCTTGCTTCAACTGACCTGCCTGTAAAAATGCAAATAAGCTCACCACATAATTTGCATAGAATAGCCAAGTATCCCAAGGACCTAGCCACTCCTAAAAGCTGGTGTCCCTGTTAGCTCCTGGATCCTCCTCCATGGGGGGGGGTTGACTCAGCACTGGGCCCCCCAGGCCCACATCTCCTGCTCCATCCCCTCAGAATCCCAGCACAGCCCTTTCCGCCCCAGCCCTGGCATCGCAGTGTGGGCTGACTGTCCCATCAGATCTGAGCGTGCCTGGAGATCCGTGCTAGGAAGTGACAGCCCAGGGAGCATGTGGGAGGGGGGGAGCCTGGCAGAGAGAGAAAGGAGACACACCCTTCCCCTCAAAGATACAGATACAGGCCCTTCCCCTGCCCCATCCCTCGACTTAACTGGGGAGAAGATGCCCTACCCCTAAATGGAGAGGGCCCCTAGTGCCCCCCCCCCAGCACCACCTGCAGCTCACGACACTGCCATGCTCTGGGGATTCAATTCATGCCAGTCCCCCCGCCCAGGATGAGGGGGGAGGAGGGAGCATCCTCCAATGGGGTTACCTAGCAACCGCATCCCACCACCTCCACACATTGAGTGCAGGGAAGAGACCGTGGGGGGTATTTCATCCCAGCATCCCCCAAAGCAGGGGTCAGCCCCCAGCTACTCCAGCCCCAGCCTCCCCCAGCAGAGGGTGCTATGGGGAGTGGGGCAGTGCGCTGGCTGGGGGGAGCTCTCCGCTACTCCAGATCCAGCCTCTCCCAGCAGGGGGCGCTGTGGGGAGTAGGGCAGGGCGCTGGCTTGGGGGGGAGCTCCTAGCTACTCCAGATCCAGCCTCTCCCAGAGGGTGCTGTGGGGAGCAAGTATGATGGGGCAGGTGCTATGTTTATTCCCTCATTAATATTTCTATTTTGGAGCCACAATAAATTAGCATAATAAATTATGGGGCACTTGGGATGGGAGTCTCCACCTCCCCCAGGGTGTCCCCATCCCTCAGCACAGCACACACACACCCCTCATGTCCTCTCCCCCAGCCCAGTGCTCCCTGACCTGACCCTGCAGCACAGCACTCCCTGGCACTGCACTGGGGTCAGCACTGACAGAGGGGAGATTGTCCCCTACTCCATTCCTGCAGCCCCAGTCATGCTAGCCATGGGGAGTTAATCCTAGCCTTGCCCGGGGTCTCACCTCCCCCACACCTCCTGGCACTTGCAGGCCAGACACTGGGGCACCACCTTGGTGAGGCTTATGTTTACCTTGGGCACAATAGGAAGATGTGTTGGGCCATGGGGATCAGACAGAGGATGCGACACTCCCTCGGGCCCAGAGCCCAAGGACATGGGGACAGGAGGAGGGGTTTGGACCCAGGTGTCTGGACAGCAGGAGTTTTAAGAGCCAGGTGTCAGGGTGGAGGGGTTCTGGTGGAATATCCAGACCATACATGTGACATCACAAGTGGCATGCAAATCCCATCCCCCTGGTGCTTTCTGGGCCAGCTGGAAAGTGGGTCACACAGGTCTCCTGAGGATTTGCACCAGCCTCACATCAAGGGCCAGAGCCCCCTAAATGGGGCCAATGCCCCATACCTCAGAGTGGGCCCTGACCAGGCCAAGGGCTGGGAACAAGTGTGGGGGAGGAGATGAGCTGCAGAGAACAACCCCCAGGGCCCTCCCTGGATGCTAGGATCCCAGCAACCAATCTGGATCCAGCCCTAAGAACCCACCAGCCAACACAGGCAACACTTCCCAACCCTGGCTACAGGCATCATGTGCTGTTCCCACAGCCACTAGAGGTCCCCTCCCCCCACAGGCCTGGGAAGTGCACCCACTACCCTCTACTGCTCCCCAAACCCCTAGCTACCCTACTGCACCCACAGGCCTGGGCAAGGAGCCTCCCTACCCCCCGAACCCTTAGCTACCCCTATGGCTCCCACAGACCTGGGCAGTGTACCCTCTACAGCCCCCGATCCCCTTGCTGCCCCAACAGCCCCACAGGTAATGGGGTCCTTGCCCAGGCCCTCTACTGACCCCCTATCCCCTTGCTACCCCTACAGCCCCCACAGGCCGGGGCAGCGCACCCACAACCCTCTCCTGCCCTCCGAATCCCCTAGCTACCTCTATGGCCCCCACAGATCTAGACAGTGCATCCACTATCCTTTACTGCCCCCAGACCCCCTTGTTCCCTCCACAGCCCTGGACAATGGTCCCACCCACAGGCCTCAGGCAGTGACCACCCCCCGCCGCTACCCTCTACTACTCCTTGACCTGGTGAACAATAAGCAAGCTCTCCAGATAACCTCAGCACCTCCTCTGTCTCCCCCACCCCCAGCTGCTCCCAGATGTATCCCCTGCCCCCAACTATTCATCAACCCCAAGGTTCACCAGGTAACCCCCCACACCCACTCCTCCTCAGAGTCCCCACCTTCTTAATACCTGCCCTGGGCTACCCCCACTCCACTTCCAACCCCAGATATTTCCTCTCACAGCTTCTTCAGACCCCACAGTCCCTGGACAGCCTCCCCACACATCCCCCTCTCCAACTGAGCCTGACCCTCATACCCCCTAGCCCAGATGAACTCTCCAAGCCCCCAATGACTACACTGTGAACCCTTAACCCCTTAACCATTGTCTCCCTCATGTTCCACCCCACTGCCCACCCTCTCCCAACCCCACAGAGCCCCCTGCACCAACCCCAGAGCCAACTTCCTTTTGCCCTTCCCCACAGACTCCATGAGTCCCAGACCCCACAGGTCCAAGGGTACCATCCAGTCTCCCCCACCTCCTGCCACCAACACCGCCATATCCTGTCAGCCCCTGACTTCACTGAGCCCAGAGCACACCCCAATGCCACCATCTCCTGCCCTAGACAACCGAACCCCAGACCTCACAGGCCCCAGGATACCATCCAGTGCCTCCCATCTCGCCTCCGACTCCCCACTTGCCCCACAGGTCCTGGGGCAACCACCAGTGCCCTGTCCTGCCTCCCCCCAACCATGGGACAGACCCTTCAGGAGAACCCTTCACTCTCTTGGATGGCCCCTCAAGCATACTCCCTGCCACCTCAAGATGAACTGGCATCCCTCACTGTTTCCCCAGGCCCCATGTGACCCCCATCTCTCACACTGCATCCAGATGTTCCCCTCACCCAGTCCTGAGCCCACAGGCCCTAGGTGACCCCCCCAAAGAGCCACCCTCCAGTCCTGAGCCTGCAGGCCCCGCATGAAGCTCCCCACCCAGTGCTCTCCAGAGCCACAGGCCTCAGAGAAGTCCCTTTTATGCCTCTGCTACCTCTCCCAGGCAAACCTCATTCTCCCCCATTGCTCAAACCCCACAGACCCCCAGTACCCCCCAGGACTCCACATACACACAATCATCCCCTTCTGCCCCCACAGGCCCCAGTCACCTCCCAGTGCCCCCCACCTGCCCCAGGTGAACCAGAATCTCCTTCCAGCCAGATGGACACACCATATCTCCAGCAGAACCCTGACCCTCCAGCCCGTCCCAGGTCCCAGGTGACCCCTCCCATTCCTGTCCAAGTTCCAGTGCCCTTTGTCCCAGATATGGTGCCCACTCTCTCGTTAACGCTGCTTGCCCCAGTTACCTCCCCCCATCTGCCCTGCTCCTGGTCGGAACCCTTTTCTCCTCTCCAATCTCACAGCCCTCCCTGCCCCACTCCCAAGCCCAGACCCTGGAAGAACCTTTCAGTGCCTTCCACCTGCCCTAGGTGAGCCTGCTTTTTCCCCCAGACCCCCTCAGTCTCCAGAACCCACAGGCCCCAGCTGTGCCACCGCTCAACCCCAGCTGAACCCACCCCATCCTTTACCTCGAAAGGGGACATAGGACATGGTTCCTTCAGCCGCTCGCTAGTCCCGGGCGCTTGTCATGGACGAGGCGAGGTTGGGAGGAGAGAAGACGACCCAGGAGAAAGTGGGGTGGGGGGGAATCCCCAGAGTGAGGAGGAGAAGGGGGAAAAAGGGGTAAGGGGCAAGGACCTCAGGGGGATCCAGGGACGAGGACTTGAGCCGGGGAGCAGGGGTGCTGGGCGATCCGGGAGACAGGGGCGCAGGGGGTGCCAGGGGTCGGGGTGCCAGGAGGACTAGGAAGAGTGCAAGGGGGTTGGAGGAACAGGGGATCGGGGTGCCGGGGGCGAGGAAGAGTGGGGTGGAAGGGAGTCGGGGAAACAGGGGATTGAGGTGACTGGGGTGCGAGGGGTCGGCAGCAGCAGCCGGGGCGGTGCTGGATGCAGTAGGAGCGGCCAGGCCTGCGGGGGGGCCGCCTCCCACCCACGCTGCCTGGCTGGGCCCCGCCGGGCCCCCGCAGCCGAGCTCCCCCTCCCCCGCTCGCCGCCGCCGCCGCCGAAGGATGCTGCTGCCGCGGATGCTGGTGCTGAAGCTGCGGCCGCTCCAGCCTCGCACACGGGCCCCGCGCGCTGCCCACTCTTAAAGGCGGCCGCGCGGCAGCTGCAGTGGGGGTGGGCGCCGCGTGCGGCCGACAGAAAAGGGAGCTGTCGCGTCCCCTTTAAACTTTGCTCCCACCACCCCCGGGTTGAGGTGTGTGTGTTCGGGGCTGGGGCACGTGGGGTTTGGAGCCATGTTCCGCCGGGAACCGGCCCCCCAAAGCTGCCATCCAGCTCTATAGCACCTGCCCCCTCCCCCAACTCGCCATCCAGCTGTATGGCCCCTGCCCCCATCCAACTCTATGGCTCCTGCCCCTGCCCCCCCCCCCCCCCAAACCTACAAAACTTCTATCCAACTCTGTGACCCCCGCCCCCCCAAACCTCCTACTCCCCAAAGTCCCCATCCAGCGCTATGGCCTCTGCCTGCCCTCAAGCCCCCTGCCTCCATCCAGCTCTATGGCCTCTGCCCCTCCAAACCTCCTATCCCCCAAAGTTCCCATCCAGCTCTATGGCCTCTGCCCCTCCGAACCTCCGACTCCCCAAAGTCCCCATCCAGCTGTATGGGCTCTGCCTGCCCTCGAGCCCCCTGCCCCCATCCAATTCTATGGCCCCTGCCCCCATCCAGCTCTATGGCCTCTGCCTCTCCAAACCTCCTACCCCTCAAAGTCCCCATCCAGCTCCATGGCCTCCGCCTGCCCTCAAGTCCCTTGCCCCCATCCAGCTCTATGGCCTCTGCCCCCCCCCCCAAGTTCCCGGCCCCATCCAGCTCTATGGCCACTGCTCCCAGAGCCCCCCCCACCCCCACTGAGATCTGTGGCACCTGGCCCCAATCTAGGTCTATGCCCCTCCGGAACACCTGACCCCACCATCCAAATCTATGGTTCCTGCCCGCTCCCAGATCTATGGGCCTGGTCTTCCCCACAGTGCCTCTTGCCCTTCTACCATCTCCAGCCCTGCTCCCTAGTACTCTGTGAGTATTGTTCCCTTTCCCGCACCAAACCCTGGCCCTTGATACTGTGCCAAGCCATCCCCACAGCTGTCTGCTGTTCTGAGTAGAGGGCAGCTGCCTTTAATGGATACACCAGGGTAGGGCAAGTGTGGCAACAAGTACATGTGAGTGCAGGCTGAGGGTCAGTGTGCAGGGGACTTTTGCATGCAGGGTGAGTGTGCACAAAGCGAGTATGTATACAGGAGGAGGTTGAGTGTATGTGCAGGGTGAATGTGATTAGGATGGGTGTGAAGGTACATGGGTTAGTGTGCCTTGGGCAAGAGTGCATGGGGGTTGAGTGGGAGTGCCCATGGGGGAGTGTGACTGCAGAATCTCAGTGCAAGGGACAAGCACGGAAGAGCGTAAGTGTGCACATGGTGAATGGGCCTGTGTGTGGCGCAAGAGTGAGTGTGCATGCAGAATTAGTTCAAGTGTGGAGGGTGTCCCCCCCTTGGATAAGCACACTCAGAGCTAGTGGGAGTGTGTGTGGGTTGAGAATGATTGTGTGCAAGTTTCCATTAAAAGTGAGTGCACAGATGGCGTGTGTGGAGCAAGTGTGCATGCAGGATGAGTGTGTGTGTGCAGAGAAAGAGCAAGTGTATATTTAGAGTGAGTGTGCATGCAGGGAGGGAGGGATAGTTCAGTGGTTTGAGCATTGGCCTGCTAAACCCAGGGTTATGAGTTCAATCGCTGAGGGGGCCACCTAGGGATCTGGGGATGGTCCAGCTTTGAGCAGGGAGTTGGACTAGATGGCCTCCTGAATCCTCTTCCAACCCTAGTATTCTATGATAGTTTCTGTTCTATGATAGGGTGAGTGTGAAGGGGGCAAATGTTATTGCAGGGCAAAGGTGAGTGTGCATCTTGGCTTCTCCCTGCGGGGCAGCTGAGCTTCCCCACCCCTGTGAGCAGAGGGGGTGTGATGTCACCAATCAGTGTGTGGTTGTGTAACAGCCTCCACATTAGTGGGTCAGGAGAAGACTGTCTCCCTAGGGGAGTGTTTCTAGGGCAGCTCCAGGCTCTTGGTGTATCCAGGCAGTGTGTGCACATGCTGGTCTCTGAGTGGATGCGCTGGTGTGCATGTAGGGTAAGTGTACACATTTGTGAGTGCATGGGGTGGGGTGGATTATTGTGGAGGAGTTTGCTGGGTGCACAGACCTGTCTGTGTCCAATACTGGCTTGGTGTGTGGGCACGTTTTAGGGATGTGCATACACAAGGCAGGATTGTGTGTCGGCGTAGAGTATGGTGCACTGGGCTGTGTGCGTTAGGAGATATTAGAGGAGCATATTTTGTGTTGGTGTGTTTGAGTGCATTGGGAGCATATTGTGTTGTGTGATGGAGGTTAGAGTGTGTTGAGTATTAGGTGTGTGTGTTGTAGTTCATGAGGGGCATGGTGTGTTAGGACATATCAGAGTGGTGGGATGTGTGTTAAGGAAGGTGCATTGGAGTGGGTATTATGTTATGTTAGGGGCATAGTGTGTATTCAGGGATGTGCATTGTGTGTTAAGCATTAGGGAAATGTTGTGGATTAAGAGAGACCCATCAAGACATTGGGACCCTGGCATATCATGTTCACTGGGGCCCCACCCTCACCGGGGCGAAGCTCTGGAACTACTCGATATGAAGCCAGCCAGGACTCTGGGGAAGCCTCCTCTCTCTGAGCATAACTTCAAGTCAGCGGGACTGCTATAGGTACCCACATGACTGCACAGTATGCCAACATTTTTATGGCTGACTTAGAATAACTCTTCCTCAGCTCTCGTCCCCTAACGCCCCTACTCTACTACATCTACATTGATGACATCTTCATCATCTGGATCCATGGAAAGGAGGCCCTTGAGGAATTCCACCAGGATTTCAACAATTTCCACCCCACCATCAACCTCAGCCTGGACCACTGCACACAAGAGATCCACTTCCTGGACACTACAGTGCAAATAAGTGATGGTCACATAAACACCACCCTATATCGGAAACCCACTGACTGCTATACTTACCTACATGCCTCCAGCTTTCATCTAGACCACACCACACGATCCATTGTCTACAGCCAAGCTCTAAGATACAACTGCATTTGCTCCAACCCCTCCAAACACCAACAGGATCTCTATCAAGTGTTCTTAAAACTACAGTACTCACCTGGTGAAGTGAAGAAACAGACTGACAGAGCCAGAAGGGTACCCAGAAGTCACCTACTACAGGACAGGCCCAACAAAGAAAGTAACAGAACGCCACTAGCCATCACCTTCAGCCCCCAACTAAAACCTCTCCAGCGCGTCATCAAGGATGTACAACCTATCCTGAAAGATGATCCCTCACTCTCCCAGACCTTGGGAGACAGGCCAGTCCTTGCTTACAGACAGCACCCCCAGCCTGAAGCAAATACTCACCAGCAACTACACACCACACAACAAAAACACTAACCCAGGAAACAATCCCTGCAACAAACCCCGTTGCCAACTCTGTTTCCATATCTATTCAAGGGACACCATCATAAGAGCTAACCACATTAGCTACACCAGGGGTTCTCAAACCGGGGGTAGGGACCCCACAGGGTGTTGTGAGGTTATTACATGGGGGGTCACAAGCTGTCAGCCTCCACCCCAAACCCCGCTTTGCCTCCAGCATTTATAATGGTATTAATATATTTAAAAGTGTTTTTAATTTATAAGGGGGGGGTCACACTCAGAGGCTTGCTATGTGAAGTATCACCAGACAAAAGTTTGAGAATCACTGAGCTAGACCATCAGGGGCTCATTCACCTGCATATCTACCAGCGTGATATATGCCATCAGGTGCCAGCAATGCCCTTCTGCCATGTACATTGGCCAAACTGGACAGTCTCTATGCAAAAGAATAAATTGACACAAATCAGACATCAAGAATTGTAACATTCAAAAACCAGAAGAACACTTCAGTCTCCCTGGACACTCAGTAACAGACTTAAAAGTGGCAATTCTTCAACAAAAAAACTTCAAATAGACTCCAAGAAACCGCAGAACTGGAATTAATTTGCAAATTAGATGCCATCAAATTAAGCCTAAATAAAGCCTGGGAGTGGATGGGTCACTACAAAAAGTAATTTCCCCCCTGCTGATACACCTCCTTGTCAACTGTTGGAAATAGGCGACATCCACCTTGATTGCATTGGCCTCGTTAGCACTACAAAAGTAATTTTCCTTCCCTTGATATTCACCCCTTCTTGTCAACTGTTGAGAATAGGCCACTTCCACCTGAATTGAATTGGCCTCGTTAGCACTGATCCCCCCTTGGTAAGGCGACTCACATCTTTTCATGTGCTGTAATATTATACTGCTTACTGTATTTTTCACTCCAGGCATCTGATGAAGTGGGTTTTAGCCCATGAAAGCTTATGCCCAAAGAATTTGTTAGTCTCGAAGGTGCCACAAGGACCTTCATTGTTTTCTCTGAGCATGTCTCCAGGCCAAGAAGCTTACACAGTTTTGAACTTCCTGGGTCTGACCCCAGAGCATTCAGCATCCCCCCCACATTGTGTGCTTCCTGCAGCAAGTCTACCTGGGTGGGGCTCCTGGAGAAGCCAGAGGGTCCTGCACCCCAACTCCACAGTCAGCAGTGACTCTCAGCCAGACGGTAAAACAGAAGGTTTATTAGTCAACAGGAACACAGTGTAGAACAGAACTTGTTAGCAGAGAAATAAGTAAAAAGAACAGGAGTACTTGTGGCACCTTAGAGACTAACAAATTTATTCCAGCATAAGCTTTCGTGAGCTACGGCTCACTGCTTCGGATGCATAGAATGGAACACACAGAGAAATAAGTGACTTTCAGCCAAGTCCAACTTGATGGGAAGGGAGCCCAGAGCCAGAGCTCTGGTCCTCTCGCTGCACCCCAAGCCAGCTGAGACTGACTCGCTTCCAGCTGCCTGGCCTCTGTCCTGCCCATTGCTCCTCCTCCAGCTTTTGTCTTGCATCCCCGCCTGGATCTCAGGTTAAGAAGGGGTGGCCATAGCATCTATGCAGGCAGCTGGAGCAACCCCTGCAAAAGTCACACAGGCTTATTCCCACCACCTAGACATAATAGAAAGGGAAACTGAGGCACACACCGCATTCATGCAAAACAGTAAGACTCACATAGGCATACATACAACATAACAAGGGTGAATCCTCACTATGTAACACCCCAGTTACAGATTTTTTTATGGGGGGGGGCTCCTGATCTCAGGCCCTGGCACAATTGCCCCCTCAGCCCCTGTTTGGATGTGTCCTTTCGTGATTTAGGGGGCACGAGGGTTGTTGTGTACTAGGAGTGTCGGTGTTTGAATGGATGTGTTTCTAATGAGCCCTAGAGTCATCCCCCTGCAGCAGCTCATTCTGGCCCCTTACCTTGATGCTGGGGGCAGGCCGTGCCTGGACCTCGGGGTTCCCATTCCCATCCCAGCTCCAAGCAGCCTCTGGGGATGGGGAGACCCTGGGCACTGTTAACCCCAAACCTGTGGGATGTGGCCTAGTGCCCCATAAGGAGATGCTATGGGCAGGGCCAGCTCTAGCAATTTCACCACCCCAAGCATGGCGGCATGCTGCAGGGGGGCGCTCTGCTCCTCGGCGGTCCTGCAGCTCCGATGGATCTCACGCAGGCTTGCCTGCGGATGCTCCACCGGAGCCATGGGACCAGTGGACCATCCGCAGGCACGCCTGCAGGAGCTCCACCGGACCTACCTCCGCCCTCCGGGCAACCTGCAGAGGGCCCCCCGTGGCATGCCGCCCCAAGCACGTGCTTGGTGTGCTGTGGTCTGGAGCCGGCCCTGGCTATGGGGATGAGCTTACCCTGCCACAGTTCCTCCCCAAAATGTCACAGCTTGGACCCCTATCAAGGGGAGCTGGAGCACTGTCAGTGTGCATCTCTGGAGTGCTGAGGGAGTGGGGGTGCTAGATCTGGTGTGAGAGCAGGGATCAGAAATTCCCAGGGCTGGGGTGCTGGATGTGGTGTCAGGGGAAGTAGCATTATAGCGAGGGGATGGGGTCAGGAACCTGGATTCTGTCCCAGTTTGAGGAGTGGAGTGGGATCTAGTCGGATGGATAGAGTAGGATGGGCTTGGATCTAGGACAAGTGGAGCAGCAGCTGGACCTGGGTCACTGCTCTCTCTCCACTTAGCAATGGCCCAGCTGGGAGTTCCCTGCTCACTTAAGCATCCAGCCCCTGGAACTGAGAGGCAAAACTATTTGATTAGGGATTACTGAGACGGTTGCGTGTCCGGATTGAGGGGCACTGGCAGAGCTGTGGGGGCAGGACTGGGTAGTAGGGGGCTGCAGTCCGGATTGAGGGGCACTGGCGGAGCTGTGTGTGTGTGGGGGGAGTGGGGGGACGACCAGGACTCAGTAGTAGGGGTCTGTGGGTTGGGAGTGAGGGGCACTGGCAGAGCTGGGGGAGTGGATAACTAGGACTGGGTACCAGGGGGCTGTGGGTTGGGAGTGAGGGGCACTGGCAGAGCTGGGGGAGTGAATAACTAGGACTGGGTACCAGGGGACTGTGGGTTGGGAGTGAGGGGCACTGGCAGATCTGTGGCACGAGGGAACCCAGGGCTGGGAGAACAAGGGGCTGCATTCGAGATTGAACGACCCCACCGAGAGACAGGTCCTCCCTGATGATATAGGAGACGGGAGGCACATGGGGTCGGTGGGACATGGTCCCGTGACTCATGGGGCGGGGTTTAGGCAGCAGCATGCTGCTGTCCTGGGTCACGTGAAGGGGGAGGGCGGGGCCAGTGCAGATTGCAGCAGCAGAGCCGGGGGCAGGTAGGAGCTGTAGTGTGTGTTTGTGCCCGCGCAGTGCCCCAGGCCTTGCAGGGGGTACTCGCCCCTCGCAGGCAGGCCTGCCACTAGGGGAGCTGGCTCAGTTGGCTGTTTGCCCTTGCAGGGCTGGTCACAGTCCCCTGAGCTGAGTCCCGCAGGACGGTGGCAGCGACACGCGCCGATGAAAGCTGCCTGCTGCGTGAGTAAAGCCTGACTGCTGCTGGCCCCGTGTGGGTCTACGCCTGGCCCAGCGCTGAGATGCAGCCGCCTCTTGGAAGGAGGTGTTCAGCGGCTGTTTACGCTGGCGATGCAGTACAGCACAGCACACCTCCTAGTGCTAACCTGGGGCAGCACTGACTGCGGGGGGAGGGTTTCCCTAGCGAGGCCCACCCCAGTCCCTCAGGTCTGGCCCTTACTCTCATTGTCTCTTGGCCGCAGGTGCTGTTGCTGTCCCTGTTGATGGTCTCACTGCTCCGAACCGTGTATCAGCGTTTCTCCTCCATGGCGGCTGAAGCCTATACCCTGGGAGCCTGTCAGCTGCCTTCGTCACCTGCCCCAATGAGAAAGTGGGCAAGGAGATTGCAAGGTGGAGCTGGGCTCTATCCCCAGCTCTAGGAGGGAAGTGGGGGGCCAGTGGGTTAGAGCAGGGGCTGGGAGCCAGGACTCCTGGGGTCTATCCCAACTCTGGGAGGGGAGTGGGGGACTTTGAGCATGAAGGACACTGACTGTATTTTGTCCTGAGGGCGATGGTAGAGAAGCACCTGGCTGCCTGTGTCAACATCATGCCTCAGATCACATCCATGTGAGTGCAGGAGGCAAGTTCCCAGGCTCTATGGTCACTGCAGTGGGCTTGGAATTGGGACGGGAGGAGTTGGGGGACTGGCCTGGCCTCCCTGACTGGGGCAGGCTTTCTTTGTGTAACCCTTTCACCAGCTCCCCTTGCTGGTTTCTTTCAGATACGAGTGGAAGGGGAAGATCGAAGAGGACAGGGAGGTGCTGCTGGTGAGGGGCCATGTGGGGAGGGTCGCTGTGGAGTGAGGCATAAATCCCCTGCCTGTGTAGGCAGTGGGGAAGCTCTAGAACCCTGGGCTCTGCCCTGCATGTTGGGGTGGGGGGGAGGGAGCAGCCAATGGAACCCCCCGCACACCTTTCACCATCTCTCTCTCCTCAGATGATCAAAACCCAGTTCCCAGATCCCAGCGCTGACCCTTGTCCGGTCAGTCCATTGTCATTCTGTCTCCACCCTGTGGGAGCTTGCTGGTGGGGATGGGCCTAGGGAATTTCTGGAATGGGGGGTGGACTCTCTCGAGAGAAGGCTGAGAGTGTGTTGCAGGACAGTTGCTTGGGGAGAGGACATGAGGGGTGTGTGTGGCAGGGGCAGAGTGGTGAATCCCTGGGGGTGTTACTGGGGAATCCTTGCCTGCTCCACCTCCTCTGACTTCCCCCATCTCCCTACAGGTCCGTGCACCCATACGAAGTAGCAGAGGTGATTGCGCTGCCCATCCAGCAGGGAAATGCACCATATCTGCAGTGGGTTGGGGAGACTGTGCCAGAGTGAGACCCCCCTACCCCACAGCAGGGGACAGTCTGCCCCTACCCTGCCTCAATTTCCCCTGTCCTGAGACACCACAGGAACAGGACTCACCTCCGTGGAATTTTTTTGGGGGGATGGACCTGCAGCCAATAAACTGCCCCCCAATGCACCAAGGTTCACTCCTCATTCACAGCACACGCAGCCCTGGTGTACTGGGAGGGCGAGATGTCGCCTGGGTTCCAGGACTCCTGGGTTCCCTTTCTGGCTCTGAGGGGGAAGCATGGAGTCGTAAGGGTGGAAGCTGGCCTCCTGGGTTTTAGCCCTTCCTGTGACACAGCAGCCTGTGGTGCCTTCCCTCCAATGACCAGGCTGAGTCTGGCTGCAGCAAGCTCTTTATTGCAGGTATCAGTTTGTACAGTCAGAGTGGCGGTGGTGACAACAGCATCAGCACACAGGGTTGGGGGAGAGGGCACAGCTGGCCTGGGGGAGGGGAACATATGCCATCTGTACAGCAGATTACAAGCAGGATGGATGACTGTGCTGGCAGCACCCCTCTCCTCCCAGGCCTTGGGGAGCTGTCACCTCCTAGTCCTGTGCCCCCATTCTGCCTTGGACAGCCCCACTGTGGCAGGGTGCCTCAAGCTCTGTCCTCCCCCCATCACACTTCTTTAAATAGAATTTTACAGAATAATAAAAAACAGAACAAGAAAATAAACCCTTTGAATACAATGAAGTTTGCCTGGTGAGAGCAGGGAATGCCCCCGCCCCCCCATCCATCCTAGGGCCCTTCTTTGAGCAGGACTAGGCAGTTCCTGCCTTATATCCAAGCTGAGGGTGAGAGTCCCCACTGCTGTCAGAGAAGGACAAACCCATCACCTTCCCAGGAGAGAGGCCTGACACTGCACTCTGTCCTGGGGGCTCCTGGGAGTTGCACTCTGCTCAGTGTGTGTGTGTAGGGGGGGGAGAGAGAGAAGAAGGCCAACTCTTTGCAGCCCCAATAGAGGGGCTGTCTCTAGCACTTCCCCTCCCACTCAGAACATGCCCCCTCCACCCCATTCCACCAGGTACTGGACAGTGCCATCGAGGGTGACCCTGCGGGCCAGGATGCGGACAGCCTCCCCACGAGCCAGGCGCCCCATGGCTCCAAAGTAGCTGCTGCTGGTGGGGGCAGGACCTGGGCACAGAGCACTGGAGGAGGAAGGGGAGGCTAGGGGCTCCAGCTGGTGCTTGGTGGTGGGGGCTGGGTAGTTTGCATGGGGCAGTGGAGTGTGGGCAGGGGATGCTCAGGGCTCTCGCTCTCTGGCGCAGGTGCTTCACGGGAGTCCGGGCTGGCAGTGGTGCTCCTGTATAAAACAAGGTGGATCAGGGGAGCCTGCACCATGAAATGCTTCTCCCGCCCCAGTCCCAGCCAGGGCCTGCTTCAGAAAGTACCTGCAAAGCACTAACCTGGGTGGAGCTTTCCCCATCCTGGCCCGAACCACTTTTAGAACCCCTTTCTACCCAGCAGAATCAATTCTAGAACGGTCCCTCTCTGCCCTCTGCCTGCTCTAGAACCACTTAACAACCCAGTCTGTGGCATAGAGAACACAGCCCTTGTTCTAGAATGTCCCATTCCTTGCCCTGGAGTAGATACCATCCCTTGGGGACCTGCCCTAGAAACTGGCCTCTGAGCTACTTCTAGGAGAGAGGGGCTGCTCTCCCAAAAGCACACCCCACTGCAGCACAGGCTCTGGAGAAAGTAATGCCCTGGGAGCTGCCCCTGTCCCTGCCTCCCCTCACCTCAGGGTCCGGGCAGTGTTAGCAGATGGGTGGAAGGAGGCAAACATCCTGATGGGAGCACTGTGGGCGAGAAAGAGCGAGAAATGGGGTGAATGGAGGGCTGGACAGGGTGGCACCCCCACCCTGCCGGTCCCTCCTCACCTTTCCAGGCAGCGGGCGTCAGTGCGGCGGAAGTTGTAGGTGCTGGAGGTGCCACTGTAGCCACAGTATGTCTGGCTAGCACTGACTGGGGTCTCCACCACCTCCTGCAGGGATGGACAATCAGTGGGGTGCCCAGGGAGGGTCCCCAAAGCCCGGGGGTGGGTCCTGGGGCAATGCGGGAGGCTATGGCGTACCTGGGTGAGGGCTCTGTCCAGCTGCCACTTCTCCCTGCTGCTCCTCAGTTCCATGGTGTCTGTAGGTTCTGGGGGGACTTTGCGCCTCCGTAGCCTCCGGCGCCCTGCCCCACTGCTGCCCTGCCCTGAAAGGAAGCTGTAAGAGACCCCCTTATCTGCACAGCACGCAGGGGGCCGCGCCTGCTCCACTAGGAGCCCAAGAGGACTGGGTCAGTGACCCTGATAGGAACGGGGAGGCAAGGTACAGAGACCTGCCAAGGCCCTGGGCCCCCTCCTGACAATACTGTATCTGCTGCTGCGGACCTAACTTGGGCCCCACAGACTTCCTCAGGGGGAATGCGGGAGGGAGCTCCCAATGTCCTCTCCCTCAGTTCCTCATCACATCATCTCAGTGGTGTCCCTGCACTCCCACCCGCCATGCCCTCTCCCCTGTCTCTCCACCCCTATACTGCCCCCTAACCCCCTGCTAGAGCCCTGCAATGGTGGCTGAATGTGTGGGGCAGGAGGAGTTGGGGCAGCTGAGGCTGCTCACCTGCTGTCAGTAAGAGGGGGCTGCCCCTGGGGCTGCTGAGCTGTGGAGCCACCATGGCCCCCAGGGCACTGAGGTGCAGGAGGTGGCACTCGTATGTGGAGCCCAAAGACCCTTCCGCTTCTTGATCTCCTTCCCTGAAATAAACCTGGAGAAGAAGAGAGACCAGACTCAGATCTGCAGGGCAAACAGCTCCCAGGCAAAAGCATCAGTAGTGGCAATGCAGGGGTGTGCAAGAGCCTGCATGACTGAGTGGGTGTGCTGTGAGAGCCCGTGAAGACAGGTAGTATCATGTGGGTGCTAGGGCATGGCATGTGTGCATCGGCTAGCGTGGTTCCAGGTGGGTGGAAGAGTGCGGAGAGGCATGGAGGGGCATGCAAGGGCTGGTGCACATGGGAGTGGGTGTGAGGACATGGTGGAGCATGTGAGGGCCATGTGTGTGCAAGGGGGCAGTGCTATTCAGTGAGGGTGCGAGGGAGTAGCAGCACATGAAAGAGCTGGCATGGTCCCAGGTGAGTGGGAGGTAGTGGCAGAGCATGCGTGGGACAGCAGGGTGCAGCGTGCAAGGGGGTAACATGATGCCGTGTGGGTGCAGGGGCATGGCAGATAGGGTGACCAGATGTCCCGATTTTATAGGGACAGTCCCGATTTTGGGGTCTTTTTCTATATAGGCTCCTATTACACCCCCCCCACACACCCCCGTCCCTATTTTTCACACTTGCTGTCGTCACCCTAATGGCAGAGCATGTGATGGCCAGCATAGTGGAGTGTACGAGATGGTGCATGATTCAGAGATGGTGCAAGGGAGTGGCAGCACATGCAAGTGCTGCTGTAGGTCCAGGTAGATGCCACGGCATGGCAGAGTGTGCCGGGGCAGTGTGATTCAGCGTGGGTGCGAGGACATGGCAGCACACGTGAGGGCCGGCTTTAGGAAGTGCGGGCCCAATTTGAACAGTTTCGATGGGGCTCTGGCAGGGAAAACAAAAAACAAAAACAAAAACCCCACGTTAAAAAAAACATGTGGGGCTTGTACTCACTGGGCAGTGCTCTGAGTCTTCGGCAAGTCACTTCGGTGGCAGGTCCTTCACTTGCTCCAGATCTTTGGTGGCACTGAAGGACCCGCCGCCGAAGTGCCGCCGAAGACCCAGAACAAGTGAAGGACCCACCGCCGAAGTGCTGCCGAAGACCCGGAGCGCCGCCAGGTGAGTAAAAATTAAAAAGGCACCTCTAGCCAGGGAAGAGATTCTCACGGCGTGGGGCCCGATTTGGGGTGGAATTGGCCTAAAGTCGGCCCTGCCAGTGTGGTTCCAGGTAAGCGAGAGGCAGTGGCGGAGCATGGCAGGCATGTGGAAGCAGGGGCCACACAGGCAGAGCAGAGTGTTACAAAAGCTCCTCCCACCTGTCTTTGTGGCTGCTCAGGGCACTCAGCAATTGGCTGTACCGATCCCTCTTGGGTGTATCTGAGAGCTGCAAGGACCAAATGAGAATGGATGAGAGATCCGTGAGGGCCATGGTCCAGAGACCCTCCATTGCCTCCTCCATCTGCCCCCACAGCATATCCGCCCAGCCAGCCCTTAGAGTCCCTTCCACCCCATTCTATCCTCTCACTGGGTACCTGTCACCCAGGTCCCCCACCTCCCTCTCTGTCCCACTCCTTGCTCACCTCTCTCCCCCAGCCCTGTCCCCTTCCCCCTGCTCCCCATTCCTGCAGCCCCATTCCCCACCACTTCCCCCTGCTCCTTCTAGCCCTGTTTCCTTCCCCCCACCCCTCACAGTCCACTTTCCCTGCAGCCCCCTTCCCACACACAGCCCACCTCTCCCAGCAGCAGGTTGTCCCAGTTCTCGCTGGCAAATGGCAGAATCTCCCGCTCAAAGTCAAAGTATTTCTTTTTGCAGCAGATGCTAAGATGATAGAGAATGAGATGGGCCACGTCCACCCTATGGGGAGAGCGGGAACGGTCAATTCTGGCATGGTGGGGACATGTATTGGAGATGTGGAAGAGGGAACCAGACTCACCATCTCAGGGGAAGTCTCCGTACGCTCTCAGGGCCCCCAGTGCAGACACAGCACTCAAAGACATAAAATCTGGAAGAGATCCGAGGTGTGTGAGGGGGGAATTAATCCTGGATCTCAGGGACCTCTCCCCGCATGTGCCCTCACCTGTCTGCGTAGGGGAGTGAGAGGATCTCACCTCCCCACCCCTGAATCTCCCTCTTGTTCTCTCACCTATGTCCACAGGGTAGTGGGGTGAATCTCACTTCCCTCCTCAGTCCCTGCATGTCCCCTCACCTGTTTCCACAAGGGGCAGAGTGGATTTCAGCCCTCCACCTTGAGTTCCTCCATTCCCCCTCACCTGTCTCCATAAAGCAGTGGCTTGCTCAGACACTGGGTACATGCCTCATGGAACCACTGGGCACAGCTGCAGCATTGCAACATCTTCAGGTTCCACCTGGGGAGAGAGGGAGGCTGAGTGAGCACATGACTGAGGGGCAGCCTGCCAGGGACCCAGCACCCTCCCAAATAGAGAGAGAAAGGAGTTCACCTGAGGCATTTGCTGATCCACTCCAGGCACCACCCAGTTCTAGAAATGCACTCCTCTCCACCCCATGAGCAGCTCCAGAAACCAGGACTTTGGAGCAGAGCCCAGCTCCGGAGCAGCAGAGCTGCAGGTTTTTAGCTGGAGCAGAGCTGGCGCACAGCTCCAAAGCCCTGCGAGAAACCTACCTTCTAGTCCAGAAACCCCATCTCATCAAGCCTAGAACAATCTCTCCCCCTTGGTGGAAGCTGCTGTAGAAACCTACCCCCTCCAGCACACAACTCACTGCAGAAACTTCATCCAAGTCTACAGCCACTCAGTCTGGAATTTGTACTGGAAAAATCTCATGCTGGAAGCTGTTTGGGGAATTTGTTTTACAAGGATCATCCTGCTCTAGTAACACCCAGCCTGGCTCAAGAAAAGAGCCTACCCCAACACAAGCTGCTTCACGGACCTGTAAAAACCTGACCTGACTTTATAAACACTGTGCTACTCCCATGCCAGAAAAATCCAAATCCAGAAAGCACTCCAGACTCTTTTCTAGAAACTGTATCTAACTTCAGAACCCAATCTAGAAACCACTAGTTCAGAGCTCACTTCAGAACCATCTTCCCAAACCAGAACTGGTCACAGAAAAAAGTTCCTCCCATATTTAGCTATTATAGAACCCCCATCCCACCATGGACTTTGCTGTGGAGACTTCATTCAGTCACAAGACCACTTCTAGAAACCATGCTCCCTGTTCTGAGCTTGCTCTAGAAATCTCTGGCTCCAACACCTGCTCTCGAAATTGACCTCCCTGTATGAAGCCTGCTCTAGAAACCTCTTCCAAGTCCAGAACCTCCTCCCAGTCCAAAGCTAGCTCTAGAAATCCAAATCATCTTGCTGGAGCTAGATAAGTCTCCTGATAATTTCTCTCTCAAGTTAGAAACCCCTTTGGGGCAGAAGCAGTGGATAGGTGTTACCTGCTCTATCAGGATCCAAATTGAGGGGCCTAATTGCAATCTAGATCTGATATCCTGCTGCTCAAGACACCCACTTTGGCAGGAGCAGGAACATTCCTGATTCCTGCTATTCGTCACAAAGAAGCAGATGCAAGGGCAAGTGCTGACCTCAGGAATCTGCAGGACCAGAAGGGGAACTTACTCTCCAGGGCCTCCACAGTAGCAGTAACACTGCTGCCGATTGGTCAGGTGTGCTGGATCCCACTCCAGAGCCTTGAGCTGATAGGGCAGCACCAGCTTCATGCTCAACATGGCCTTGGCATAGGGGCCTTTCTTGAGTGCACCACCCCTCTGCCAATGAGAGAATAGAGAGAGGGCGTGTGAGACAGGCTGGACACAAAACAAATAAATCCATCCACAGAAGGACAGGAAGGGGGGTGGGGGGCTTGAATCAGAGGGATGCACCTGCTGGGGGGAAAGGGACTCATAAGGGGATGGGAATGAGAAAGGCTAACTTGCTGGCGGGGAGAGCAGGAGTTGGGGGGGGCACTTGCTCTGGAGGGGACAATGGGAATCAGGACGCCCCACCCCCTTTTTATCAAAGGCGTCACTGGGGACACAAGGGGATGACGTCTGGTCTCCCACAGCTACCAGCCCCATGCTCACCTTGGTGGCCACAGCGAAGACACACTGCCGGCACATCCATGCACCAAGCACCCCAGCCCCATCGCTGCTCGCATCCAGCACTCTGGGCAGGTGACACTCCTGATGGTAGGCTGCAAGGGAAGAAAGCTGATGAGAGAAGAAAGGGGGTCCCAAAATGGCCAGGGGATGGCGGAGGAGGGGAGCACCACTTACTGTGCCCACATTTCTCACACCGCACCAACTGGTTCTCTGGGCTTACGGACTCCGAGTAACACACGCAGCAGATCTGCTCCTCTCCAGGCACGGCGGCTGTGGGAGAGAATGGAACCTGTCCAATTAATGCCTTGCTGGGGGCAGCCCAAGACTGGGATAGCAGGGGGCTGCAGGCTGTGAATCAGGATTGAGGAGTACCGGTAGAGCTGTGTGTGGAGGGAGCCCAGGGCTGGGGTAGTAAGAGGAGGGGCAATGGGTTGGGAATAAGAGGCATCAGCAGACCTGAGAGGGCTGTGGGTCAAGACTATGGGGCACTGGCAGAGCTGTGGGGGGTGGGAGTCATGGGACTGTGGGCCTGGAGTGAGGGGCATGGTGGCGGAGCTGGGGCTGTGGGCTGACAGCGAGACATCAGGACTCCAGTGCTCACCAGGGTTAATGTCCTTCCAGAGCACCAGGAACTGGGAATTGTCCTCAAACTGCACCAGGCAAACCTGCCGTGAAGCATCCACCTGCCAGAGCAGAGAGGAGTGAGTGCGGGGACAGTCAGAGGAGGTGGCCCTAGTGTGTGTGGGGGCTTCACTCACCTTCTTGATGGTACCCAGATAGAGCAGGCCATCGGTCCAGCGGGCCAGCACATCCTGCCCCTCCCAGAAGCGGGGCCGGCTGGGAGCCACAGAAGCGACCAGGGCAGCCGGGCGTTTCCAGGGGCCGGAGGTCAGGCGGGAGCTTGTGCGTGTCACCCGGGAAGTCTGAGCAGGTGGCTCGCTCGCCATCACATTGTGACCAATCTGCCATGTGAGGGGAGATGGTCAGTCACCTGCCAGAGCTCAGGCAGAACCCAGGATTCTTCATTCCTAGCAACTGCATCCACTCCTGTGAGTTTCCTTTACATAGCAAGGAGGCATATTCTGTGTGAGAGGAGGGTCATAGATCTGGGAGCTAGCCTTGGATATGGGGTACCATTTATTAGGGGACTTCCAGAGTGAAGAATGTCTCAGAACCAGGGTCATTTCTTGGAGGGAGATTAGAACTAGGGAAGGATTCTCTAGGGGTGTCTCAGACCTAAGGGGCCTGATCTGGGGTGTCCCAAATTCAGGGGGCCCTCTCTGTGGTATCTCAGATCTGGTTGACTGAACACTATGGTGACTGGGATCCTGAGTTGTCCTCTCTGGGAGGGGCTGGGATCTGGGGATCTGTCAGATTCAGGGGATCTGCTCTGGGATCTGACAGTTTCTCAGATCTGAAGAGCCCAGTCTTGAGGGTCTGAAATTCAGAAGGTCCACCCCAAAGTGTCTGGGATCCAGGAATGTCTTGGAGGTAGGGGGCCACTTTCAGGGGGTCTGTGATCCATGGATGTCTTGGATTTGGAGTAATCTCTCTGGGGGATCTAGAATCTGGGAGTGTCCCAGATTCGGGAGGGCCTCTCTGTGGATGTCTGGGATCTGGGGGTCTTAAATTTGGGGGGCATCTTTGGGGAGTCTGGAGGTGTCCCAGGTTCAGGGGGCACTGTTTTGGAGGTCTGGGATCTGAGTGTCTTAATTTGGGAGGGATCTCTCAGGAGGATCTGACATTTGGGGTGTCCAAATGTGGGGGGCTCTCTGGGGAACTCTGTGACCTTGGGAGTGTCTTGGATTCAGGAGACCCTCTCTGGGAGGTAAAAAATCTTGGATTTGGGGGGTCTCAGTGAGGGGCTGAGATTTGGGGTGGATCTGGGGGCCCACTCAGGGATGGTTCTGGGGCAGTCTCTGATTCAGGGGCCCCGGGATCTGAGGGTGTCCTGGATTTGAGGCCCCTCTCTGGAGTGTCTCAGATTAGGGGGCCTTCTCTGAGGTGAGTCTGGGATCTGGAGGTGCCTCAGATTCAGGAGGGCCCTCTGGGTGGGTCTGGGATCTGGTTTCGCTCAGACTGAGGGTATCTCAGTTGTGAGAGCTTTCAGGTGGGCATGAAGGAAGTCTGATTTGGGGGTGTCTCCTTTTGGGGAGAGGATGGAGGGGCTCTCTGTAGCTGGGCAGCCCATCTCTCTCCTCTGTATGGGGGAGGGGGTGCTCCCTCCCTCAGCCACTCCTGCCCTTACCAGGTCTCCGAGTCTCCTGTGAGGGTGGGGGCCGGCTCTCTCCCCTCCCCAATCTGGGGAGGGGGGCTTCTCACGGCTGAGGAGGCTGCCCCGGCCCTCAGGGGCTAAAGAGCAGGCCCCTCGCGGCTCCATCCTAGAGCTGAGCCCAGTGACGCAGCAGCAGCAGCCGCCAGAGCAGGGAGGAACGAGGGGGATGCGGAGAGACGCTGGGGGGGGACCCCCCCTAACACCCCCCCTCCTGGCGCTGCCTGTAGAGCAGGCCCTCGGCACCCCCCTCAGGACCCCCCCTCCTCCGGATCTGCACTGACAGTGGAGCACAGCACGACAGCTATGGTGGGGGTGATCTCCACCTCTTATGATCCCAGTTCCCTGCGCCAGCCAGGGTGGGATCATGTCCAGCTCCATCTAGAGGGGCCAGGCCCTGGAATCCTTTCCCAGTGCCCTGAGCCAGCCAGTCCCAACCCTGGGCCACAGCGGGAAAGGCCCCGCATCTTCTTCTGCAACCAGCCCTGGGGTCCCTCCTGTCTCCTCCCTGCCCGCCAACGATCCCATTCTGCCCCCCTCCATAACTTTGTGCATCCTCTTCCCTGCCCTGTCATCCCCTTCAGCAACCCTCTGCCCTGCCCTGCTGTTAACTGCCCTCCAGCTGCCTCTTTCCCTTCTCCAGGCCCCTTCCCTCTTGGATCCACCCTCTCCTCTGTCACTCCTGCCCCCCCAGCCCCTGCCCACCCTCTACTTCTCCCCTTCTGCCCCCTCCACATTACTCTCCAATGTCCCTTGCTCCTCCCTCTCCCCTCAGCCCTACTCCTGCCCCTCCCCCCCTTTGACTGCCTCTTTCACCCCTACCCTTCTCCCCCACCCTGTCATCACTACTCTTACTCCTCCCTTGCCCCTTTCACTCCTACTCCTGCCTCTCCCCCCGCCATCAGCCCTTCTCCTGCCCCTCACCCACTGCCCATCACTCTACTCCTGCCCGTACCCCATCACCCCTACTCCTGCCTCTTCACTGCCTCCTTCACTCCAACTCTTGCCCTTCCCCCACAGCCCCTGCCACCCCTACTCCTGCCCCTCCCCGACTGCCCATCAGCCCTACTCCTGCCTCTCCTCTCAACTGCCTGTCACCCAGACTCCTGCCCTTTTCCCCATCAGCCCTACTTCTGCCCCTCCCTCACTGCCCATTACCCCTACTCCTGCCCCTCCCCTCAACTGCCCATCACCCCTACTCCTGCCCTCCTCAACTGCCCCTGCCACCCCTTCTCCTGCCCCTCCCCTCAACTGCCCGTTACCCCTACTCCTGCCTCTCCTCTCAACTGCCCATCACCCCTACTCCTGCCCCCCTCAACTGCCCCTGCCACCCCTACTCCTGCCCCTCCCCGACTGCCCATCAGCCCTACTCCTGCCTCTCCTCTCAACTGCCTGTCACCCAGACTCCTGCCCTTTTCCCCATCACCCCTACTCCTGCCCTCCTCAACTGCCCGTTACCCCTACTCCTGCCCTCCTCAACTGCCCGTTACCCCTACTCCTGCCCCTCCCCTCAACTGCCCCTGTCACCCAGACTCATGCCCCTCCCCCACTGCTTCCTCCCCAGACTCATGCCCCTCCCCTTCTCTCCCTCAGCCCAAGGCCCTAAACCCTACTCCTGCCACTCCCCTAGCCCCGCCCCCAGGCTGCCGTTGGCCGGTTGGCGCGTGCCTTCTACTAGCCTCGGTTCTTGCAGCGCGCGGCCACAGCGGCAACTCCACTGGGTCATGTGTGGGTTGTTGGTAAGAGGAGGCCGCCGATTGGTCGGGGCTCGGGATGAGCCGGCCAATCGCGAAGGTGAAAACAGCAGATTGGTTGGATCTCGAAGAGGACGGGGCCGCAAGGAAGCTACCAGCCAATTGGCTGAGCGCGAGACGCTCGGCAGCCATGGGCGGCGGCTCAGTGGGGGCGGTTTGAATTCGAATGACGCAAGGGGTCGGAGGAGGCTTAGAAGAGTTAAACTAGCGCGGCCGAGGCGATAGCTGGTGAGAGGCTCCCGGGGCCCGCACTGTCCCCCTCCCCCCCTTCCTGGTGGGCGGCGGCGCGCGGGCTGGACTCCCGGGGGAGGTCCTGGGGCGGTCAGGTCGGGTTGTTCCTGAAGCACCGCGTGGGGGGTTGGGCTGGCGGGGACAGGGAGGCAGCGCCATGGGTGCAGATGTTGGGCTGGGGGGGGCGGAGGCAGCGCCATGGGGTGCAGACGTTGGGCTGGGGGGCGGAGGCAGCGCCATGGGTGCAGACGTTGGGCTGGGGGGGCGGAGGCTGCGCCATGGGGTGCAGATGTTGGGCTGGGGGGGCGGAGGCAGCGCCATGGGGTGCAGATGTTGGGCTGGGGGGGCGGAGGCTGCGCCATGGGGTGCAGATGTTGGGCTGGGGGGCAGAGGCAGCGCCATGGGGTGCAGATGTTGGGCTGGGGGGGGCGGAGGCAGCGCCATGGGGTGCAGACGTTGGGCTGGGGGGGCGGAGGCAGCGCCATGGGGTGCAGACGTTGGGCTGGCGGGGACAGAGAGGCAGCGCCATGGGGGTGCAGATGTTGGGCTGGGGGGGCGGAGGCAGCGCCAGGGGTTGCAGATGTTGGGCTGGGGGGGCAGAAGCAGGCCATGGGGTGCAGATGTTGGCTGGGGGGGGCGGAGGCAGCGTCATGGGGTGCAGACGTTTGGGCTGGGGGGGCGGAGGCAGCGCCATGGGTTGCAGACGTTGGGCTGGGGGGGCGGAGGCAGCGCCATGGGGTGCAGACGTTGGGCTGGGGGGACAGAGGCAGCGCCATGGGGTGCAGATGTTGGGCTGGGGGGCCGGAGGCAGCGCCATGGGGTGCAGATGTTGGGCTGGGGGGCGGAGGCAGCGCCATGGGGTGCAGATGTTGGCGGTGGCTGGGGGGCGGAGGCAGCGCCATGGGGTGCAGATGTTGGGCTGGGGGGGCGGAGGCAGCGCCATGGGGTGCAGATGTTGGCTGTGGGGGGGAGGCAGCGCCATGGGGTGCAGATGTTGGGCTGGGGGGGCGAGGCAGCGCCATGGGGTGCAGAGTTGGGCTGTGGGGGGTGGAGGCAGCGCCATGGGGTGCAGACGTTGGGCTGGGGGGCAGAGAGGCAGCGCCATGGGGTGCAGATGTTGGGCTGGGGGGGCGGAGGCAGCGCCATGGGGTGCAGATGTTGGGCTGGGGGGCGGAGGCTGCGCCATTGGGTGCAGATGTTGGGCTGGGGGGGTGGAGGCAGCGCCATGGGGTGCAGATGTTGGGCTGGCGGGGACAGAGAGGCAGCGCCATGGGGTGCAGATGTAGGGGGGGGGCGGAGGCAGCGCCATGGGGTGCAGATGTTGGGCTGGGGGGGCGGAGGCAGCGCCATGGGGTGCAGATGTTGGGCTGGGGGGGCGGAGGCAGCGCCATAGGGTGCAGATGTTGGGCTGGGGGGCGGAGGCAGTGCCATGGGGTGCAGATGTTGGGGGGGGGGCGGAGGCAGCGCCATGGGGTGCAGATGTTGGGCTGGGGGGCCGGAGGCAGCGCCATGGGGTGCAGATGTTGGGCTGGGGGGCCGGAGGCTGCGCCATGGGGTGCAGATATTGGGCTGGGGGGGCGGAGGCATCGCCATGGGGTGCAGATGTTGGGCTGGGGGGGCGGAGGCAGCGCCATGGGGTGCAGATGTTGGGCTGGGGGGCGGAGGCAGCGCCATGGGGTGCAGATGTTGGGCTGGGGGGGCAGAGGC
>NW_022059806.1:0-93427 GCF_007399415.2 Gopherus evgoodei | reverse complement strand
TGCATTCTCCCGGTCTCAGAGCACCCTTGGGGCTGCTTAACATACTCACTGCTTTCCTATAGGCCCTGGGAAGCAGACATAGACACATCTGATAGCAGTGAGTGCCAGCCAGACTGCACTGGAAGTACTTCTGCAGAACCCTTACACCAATTCTCCATCTGCCTGGGAGATCCTTTGCTCAGGAAATGCTCTCGGGAGTTCTTTCTGCCCACTTTAAGGTAACTTTGCATGCCAAAGTGGTGTAATTCAGAATCAGGCACAGTCTCTGGTATCCAATTCTTTCATGATTATCACACAAGGTGACAAGAAATACTCAGTCTCACATGCAATCTCTGGTGTCATTACACTCACAGTCCCACATAGGCTCACAAGAAGTATTCCGGTCTCATATATGGTTCTTGTGGCATTCGATGCACTCATGGTCAACACAGGGTAATCTTGGCAGCTAAAGGTTCTTCCGGCTCGTGGTTTCTCTTGAATGTCTGGTGTCCCAAGAAAATAAAAGATCAGGACATAAAAACACATAACGCAATGATGTTGAATATATCACAACATTTTTCATGCCCACTGGGATCTCCCTTTGAGGTATTTTGCTGATGCGCACAAATACCGGCACAATTTACTGTGGAAGACAGGATACTGGGCTAGCTGGACCGTTGGTCTGACCCAGTGTGTTCTGATGTAACAATCAGGGTTTGTTTATCCATGCCTGGTAGACCTTTCCCTTCAAGTTGCTTTGTAAAGACTTTGTGCATATGTGGCAATGTTTCCATACTTCGGAGCATTGCCTCTGTTCACAATGAATCTTTAGGAGCATTGCACGCACCCAGTAATCGTTTTAGTCACCACTGAAAACCTCTACGATTCACGGCATCTATCGCCTCGTGACTCCAAAGTGTTCCACTGGGCATCATGGCCCCCACCTACTCTTTTGTACTGGGCCCTCAGTCTACTTTTAACAGGACAGGAGCACAGATCACCAATAAAAAAGAACCACTCTCAAAGCTGGCCCAGATCAGCCACCAAGGTTGGGGGAAATACCCTGCTCACACAAGTTAACAACCCAATGGTGGGCAGCGTCATGAGGCTGGCATCCAGGGAAGGATTTGCAGATACTGCCTACAATATTCATATTAATCTCAAACACAAGAGTATTTAGTAAAAGAGAGAATAAAGGTGCAAAGGAAAGGCATATGGGCCTTCAGCTCTGGGGTACTGACCTGATCCACCCCACTTCAGAGGATTAGCTGGTTCAGGAGTGTCAGAGAATGGCATACAGGGCATTTCCCTTCTAGGAGGCGCCAGCTCTGATTCAGTCCCTAGGGGGGCAGGGGGCTGCTGGCTCAGGGCTGCAGGAGATGGGATATGGGGCCTTTCCTCTTTCATGGGCACCAGCTTTAATCCAGCCACATTTGCTAGATCAAGAGGATCAGGGTATGAGCTATGAGGTCTTTTCCTCCTTCATTAACTGGTTCCAATCCCATCCCGGATAGTAGTGACCCAAATATTGCCTGTTACGCAGTGAGTGTCAGACCAGTTCTTAGTGCGATAGGTACCATCATCGCATTATATAAGAATTTAGCTAGGTGGCTAATGGGGTGTGTATGGAGACAGATTTTGCAATGGGTTAATGGATAGGCAGATAAATAGACACACACTAGGCAAGGAAGGCTAGATAGAAAAGTACCTGCCAGGCTCACATGAACTGAAGGCCTTGCACAAGGAAGTTCTCTCTGCTGGCGACAAAGAGTTCTTGTTGGGCGTCTTAATTATCTACTTCCTGCCAATACAAATTTAAAAAGTAGGGATGGTTGAAAAAAATCTGTCTAAATTGCTTTAGGTGGAAATTTAGGGTTTCAGGTCAAATGATATTTTTCACAAAGTTTCTGCTTTCCACAGCAAACTTTGATTTATTTTTTTGTCAAAAATGGAAGGTTCTAAATCCAGAATATTTCAACTCTTAAATGCTTCTTTGGTGCCTCATGGGAGTTGTAGTTTGGGTGCTCCCATTCTCCTCTTTGGGCCAGGCTCCCCAGCTGGATTTCATGTCCCATAATGCACAGTAAGCATGCTTCTCCTGGGATGGACTGCCTCTCCTTGAGAAAAGGCAAGATTGGGAGTATGCTGGGATGTGGTCTGACCAAGGAGCCTGGGCTTTAGACGAGGATGGACAAATAAGACTCCTGAACTACAACTCCGATGAGGCACCATGGTGCCATTTCTAAATTGAAATTGTTCCATTTTTGCATGAAACATTTCAGTTTTCAATCCAAACAATTAAAATTTTACACTGATTTAAGAAAAAAAATTCTGGCCAACTCAAATAAAAAGTGCCATGAACCCATCAGCATCTGTGACAGATGAAAATCCAACCTTTTCAGAAAGTTCACTTTGCAATATAGCTCCATTTCCTCCACCCCCAGTTCTGGGCTCAGCAGAGTCTTTTCAAAACAAGAGTTGTCCCACAACTACTCATGCTAAAGTCACAGTAAGACACCTCACCGCATCTTGGATACAACTTACATTCACGCAAGTCCCTTCTTTGGTATGAAACGTAAAACAGATCTCAACCATCCATAGTCATTCAAGATCCCATGTCATTTCCCCCTTATCCAATTTCTATAGCAGGAAAGAGCAGAAATCTGAGATTTCCCATTCACCCAAGAGATCAGAGAAGCTTCTGATCTGAATCATCAAAACTTTTGAAGTCTATTCATCGTTACTTTCCATGGTTCTCAGTTCAGGAATCAAAAACCTTCATGACTTGGTCTTCTTCAGTCATTACCACCAACTATTCCTCTTCACTGTTGTTCATTCTCCCATATACTCCCTTTGCAGTACGAGCATACAGCCTTTAAAGTAGAAATGTTGGTCAAATAATGACCATGCTGGTGAAGGGTCAACCAGCGCAAGGACTATGATACATTTGAGTACCTCTTATTAGTCCCTCAGAATAGGGCTTTCAGGTTGCACAATCCCCTCTGCATAGAAATTAACATCATCCATTTTCAGTTTGCAACCAAGAACACCCAGAGACTGCCTGCAGGGAGCAGGTCCTGAGCAATTATAGGTAGAAATATATTCATACGTAATATTCTGTGGTCAGAGAAGAACATGCATATAGACATGTAGGTCCACAAATATCCCCTTTCTCTCTCCTCCACCTTTCAATGCTTCAATTCTATATTTTTTATGGAATAATTTAGCCAAAGATTTCCAAAGAAGCCAAAGGGGCTTGGATGCCCAATTCTCAATTAAAGATAAAAGATTCCCAGGAAATTGGCATCCAAATCCCTCAGGTTGTTTTGAAAAGTCCAGTCTTGAGTTTTTCTGTCTATCGCCAGACACACTCATCTGCTGTTGGTCTGTCTATCCATTCCCCAACTCCAACTCCTCACCCTTGAATTCAGTGCAAACAAAACCCTCTACCTCTTAAAATATTAGCCATCAAAGACACTTCAGAAACAGCCTCTTAAAAGCATGGGGAGAGACTTTCAAAAGACCCTGAGCAGTGTAGGAAATCCCACTCTTTGTCTCTTTCTTCACCCTTGGGACCATGGAGTTTCTTCATTGGATTAGGCTGTTGAGCTGCCAAGTCCAACCTCCCAACTCCCACTGAATCAGATCGGGAGCTCCCCAAGTGGAGTCAATGGGCCAGGTCCCCAACTGGTGTAAACTGGCTGTATCTCCACTGACTACAATGGAGCAATACCAATTTACACCAGCTGAGAATCCAACTCTACGTCTTCCACAGGGAGGGAAAGCCCTCCATTGAACTTGGCTGATGACTTGTTCTGGGAGGGAACAGAAATGGCTTGACCTCCCCTGATACCAACACCTCCAACCTATCTACTGGAAACTCCACCTAACCCAATTCCCCTCCCAATGTGCCCCTCATAGCAGTACTCAGAGGTTCCACCGGATGATACCACCAATTGGTCCTGACCCTGTGTGTATGTTGTCCAAAGTTTATCTAGATGGCTTCGTGGATGCCGAAGAGGAAGACTTCTACAACCTCTGGACAACAGCCTCCACTTTTATCATCCTCTTCCTCCTGAGTCTTTTCTACAGCACCACGGTGACACTGATCAAGGTAAAGAGGAGATTTGTTGCTGCAGGAGGGGGAGGAGAGGAGAATGCCCTAGTCTAGACTGTGATGCATCAAGGGGAACGTGCTTGGAAATTGGGGTTGGAGCTTAAGGGAGTTAGAAACCCAATTCCTATTGTTTTTTAATAGGAGTCAGGCGCCAAACTCCCAGCCTGGCAGATGCACTGGGTTGGATGCCTAGTGGACCCAAATGAGATCACAATAGTACATTAGAGAGGAGGTTGGTTGCAATTGGTGGAGAATCCAGCAGGCAGGCAAAGCGAAGAGAGGGGTCCAAAATTCCAGCCTCAATGACAACGCCATCAACTGTTGTTCTTATTTAGGTCCCTGTAGTCTCATTGTGATAGGCTCTGCATGCACACATGAGACACCACAGCCCTTGCACCAAAGAGCTTGCCATCTATTTCTAGAGAAGACAAAATTGTTGCCCCCAATTTACAAATGGAGAACTGAGCAATAAAGCAACTTCCTCAAAATCTCACAGAGTTTTTGGCATGGACAGGACTCTTGAATCCAACCCAGTGTCCTAAACATGGTGCCAGCTGACTTCTCTGCTAAACACTGTCAAAGCCAAATTCCAGATGCACCACCATGTAACTGAGGGATTAACTGAGGCTAGAGAGAGACAGAGGTAGTTGGTTTTGGCCAAGGCTGGTCTTTTCAAGGGAGCCTAAAGACAGAGGAATAAAAAATTGGCCTTTAAATTGGCATCTGTTGCTTAGTGCAAGCATGTAAGCAAACAGTGTGAACAGATGACACTTGTGCCAAAACCCATGTTCATCTCATCAGCTGCAAATCTGCGCTCCCATCAAAGCCAAGAAGGAAGGTCTCTCATTGATAAAGAAGACCAGCTCTGTCGCTCACGGAGCTCTCATCCTGATCTCTAATAGTTAGAGACTAACTTAAACTAGAAGCATGTGGTTTAATATCCTCTCAAAATTATTATCCACGTTGACTGTAACTCTGCATATTTTTGGTATCCACTTAAATATCCAGTCCAACCTAATCTTTGTGAAGTGCTTAGATACCACAACTAGGCTAGGAAGGCAGCATGGTGTAGTGGCTTGGGGCCAGATTTTCAAAGATATTTTGGTGCCTAAATTCCTTTAAAAATCTGACCTTTGGTCACTGGGCTAGAAGCGTAGACTCCTGGGGTCTACTTTGACCTTGGGCAAGTCACATCCACTCTCTGCTACTCTTTCCCTCCATCTGGTGTCTGTCCTGTCTATTTAGACTGTAGGCTCTTCAGGGCAGAGATGGCTCTTATTACAGTGCCCAACATAATGGGGTTCTGATCTCAGTTGAGACCTTTTCCTGCTACCATAACATAAATCATTACTAATAGGACAGGCAACATAGACATTGATATATCAGCATCCAGGCAACTGATGGGATCATAGATCTCCAGAGGTTAGGAATAGGATGTTCAAAGATGCCCAAGTGGAATTTTGAAAGAAAAACTTTGTCCAACAACTCAGTATGCAAGGTCAAGTCCAATCTGACACGTGCAAATTCAGGAGTTTGTGCAGAGGTGGAAATTTGGAGGCCTAGATGAAAAACTGGTCTTAAAACATCCAGCTGAGATTTTCAAATCTCCCGAAGTCATTTAGACTTGGAACTGTGTATCCAGATCCCTTAGCCACCTAGAAAAAAATCTCAACCTCTGTTTTTCTGTCATCTTCTTCTCGCAAGGGTCCTAGAACCAGATTCTGGACCTCAGGCTGAGTAGTATAAGAACCGGAACAGAATAGAGTACAATAAAATATAACAGAACTGCACTGTGAGGAAATTAATGGGATGGCAAGAAAAATAACTAATTACTCAACATGAATAGGCTGGCAGACTTTGGAATTCAGTGAATGTGACTTGTGTCCTACATAATGGTAATTTTACCATTTCAGGTGAAATAAACCCAACAGCCCAAGATTGTTCCAACCAAAGGAGTCCACGGAAAGCGATTTTCCTGAAGAACCGTTCCAAACTTTGCTCCATTCTGTCACCTGCGTAATTGTTGTGTTCACCTGCCTGTGGAACATTCTCAGACATCGTCTGAATGTAATTGGACTTTCTGTCTATTGTTTATGCTCTTTCCTCTCCATTTTTAATGCACATTTGGCCAGTTTTTTATTTCTTTCTATTCTGGTAATCTCTGCTTTATGCAAAATGCAATCTCTGCTGGCATAAGAAGTTGCACGTTAATGGATATATGTAATCAAATTGCACAACTTGTTGTTTCCCCAGGCGTTTGTACTTCTCATCCTGTACATATTTTTCATGTTGAAATAAAGAGATTTATTATGTTGACATATCAAGAGCTTTCTTGTGGATCCTTATTGCTCCTTGGTACTCCCTATTACGTGTAAGCATTTCACAGTAACAAATAATTGTTTTCTTTGCCCTTACGGCTCACAGAGTTTAAAGCCAGAAGGGACCAGTAGATTATTTAACCTGACCTCTTACAGAGCACAGCCCAGAGAACTTTACCCAGTAATTCATGCAGTGGAAGAAATTATTCTAATCTCTTATCGTAAAAAACCCTATGTGCCCAATACCTTGTGGTTGGACTGGAACTTACCTTTAGGAAGAGACATCCCATCTTGATTTAAAGACTCTAAGTGAAGGAGAATCCATCACCTCCCTTGGGAAGCAGTTCCAATGATTACTTCCTCTCACTGCTAAAAAGTTGCCTTTTATTTCTCCTTTGAATTTTTGCCACGCCTGGATCTTGATACCCCTTTGTCTGCTGGATTAAAGGGTCCATTACAATCAGAGATATTCACCCAGTTGCCTCTGAAATTTCTCTAAGGGTCCGCTAAATAGACTGGACTCTCTAAGTCTCTCTCCAGACCATATATCTGCACCCAGTACATTAGGGTCTTATCTCCGTTTGGTCCGATAGGTATCATGATACTAGAAAAGAGATGAACAACATCAAAGCAGTTGGTAAATACTTGTAAAATTGCTGAGACATTAAATGGGCAAAATTAAAATTACAATGCGATTGTGGGAAATTATCCTTTCAAAGCACTACAGAGTTCTGCAACTGTGGTTTAAATTCTGTAGTAACACTAACACATGACGCAGTATGTTGAGTTGACATTGCAGGATAAGATAAGATAAGAACCTGTCTCAGGTTCTTAGCTGATGCCAACACCACAATGTCTTTCTCTGGTCTGATCTTTTGCATCATTCAGTCTCACGTGATAAACCCAGTCACGGTCCAAGATTAAACAAGGTTCAGGCTTGGTATGCAGAGACCTCAGCTTGTTTAGTACCATGGTAAATGCACCATTAAAAACCCTTTTAATCTTTTATGAAAAATACAGAAAGAAGAAAACCAGGTAAAGCCTGTGAAATGTAATGTGTTAAATCCAGCTTTCATTTTAACAACATCCCTGGTTCCCCTTCATCCAGACAGATTTTAGGAGGAAAAAGCCCTTGTTTGATGGTCTCTTTAGATGCTATCAGAGATAGTAACAACTGTCCTTTCAAGGAAAAGAGACGAAATTAGTTGAGATGGCTGGGGCTGTCGCTGTTGCTGTTGTTGTTAAAATCTGATCCTGTTTCCTAGAAGACAAAGCAAACACACATAAAACGGAAGGGAAATGACCAGCAAAGATAGAAAATGCAGCTTCTGTCTCTGGGGTTGACTTTCACTTGCAACCTCACTGATGGCGAAACACGGGCATAGCACCCAATCTTACCAGCCACTCCGAGCTATGGCAACCTCGTACCAGCGTAGGGTGTTTAGGGCCTTGCTTTCACTTGGCCCTGCTCTGGTCTGATCACAGTGTTGCAGAATGTGCAGTCGTGGCCAGCTAAGCTAGACTTTTATCAGACAGAAGGAGAAAGAGAGAGAAAAGAAGGCAGAAAAGGAAATGAACTCATTATGGGTGCAGGGGGAGACAAAGTCTCACATCCCAGGTAGTGTCTGGAATTCAACCGGAGCCAGTGGAGGTGGTGGTATCAGCTGGGTCCCTCTCTCTGGTCCAGTCTGGTCAGGACATCTCTCAGGATTAGGTTTAGGGACTCCAAAAGAAAGTGTTAGGCAGAATAGCCCAGCCCCTCATTATATTGTCCACTAATTAGGCCTAATTCCCAACATACCCATTTTGGTTCATTGATTTTTGTCTCACACTATTCTCGTTTACAGGCATGATCCTCACAGTCCTTGAGTTACATCAGTGGGTTTTCAGCTTGGACTAATTCAGTCTGTCTCCCTTTCATGCCTTTTCCCGTCCACATTTGTTGTTATAGGTTACTGTGCCCTCTTACAAACATACGCTCACTTTTTACAGTCGAGCGCACAATTAGGATAACTTTGTAGGCCCAATTATCGCAACAAAACCCTGCCCAAGAAAAATGCGGATGCTTCTCCGAATGTTTTCTTGTTTTCTCAAGTCTTTCTCCCTAAAGAGAGTTCTGGATCTCCCGACCAAACATGCCAAGAAATTCCCATTCTGTTCTCCTCTGGATTTCAGAAGTACAAAGGCAGCCATGAAATTGTTTCCAAGCACCTCACAGCAGTCCCTGGCTGGGATTCTAGGGGAATGGTTCTTATATTATTTTTCCAGCTCAATTCACTCCAGAAGGTGAATAACTCACCTTAACTTGAGCAACAGAAGCAAGAAAGATTGAGGAGTGATCTTCTCCTGTCTTCTGACTTACAGGCTTAGCCATTGGCCAGTCCCCTCATGGACAGGCTTAGCCACTGGCCAATGAATCCAGGCTGCAATTTCTACTCTGCTCAATAGCAAGAAAATGGAGACTGGTAGAATTATCACATGGGTATGCCAGTGATGAAGCACAATTAAAAGAGATGGGTGTGACATACAACCGTGCCTTTGCAAGGTAAGACCAGCTCTTTGGTGCAACTGGATTCAGTCACCCCACTCAGTAGAGGCTTACTCGTGTTTGGATTCCACCAGGTGAGACGTAGCTGAGATGCACATGTTGTAATGGTCTGATGGGTCTGCTGGTAGGTAACAGAGCTGGGAGACTGTAACGAGTGAGAGGCAGAAAAAGGATTATTTTATATTAAGACCCTGAGTGTTCAGGTTCTTCTCCAGAAATATGCCTTTATCTTTTCTGCAGAAATAGGCTGGGGAGAGCTCACAGGAACAGGATGTGCAGGGAAAACCCTGGTGTGGAAGGGTGATCCAATGCTTAGTGACTTGGATTCAATTCCAACATTTCCTGCCTGACCTTGGGCACACCACTTACCTGACCTATGCCTCAGCTCCCCATCTGTAAATGAGGATGATGCTATTCCTCCTACCTCAATGGGGCATGTGAGAGCTTAAAGACAGGAAAGTGTGTGAGGTGCCCAGGTGCAATGGTAACGGCTGCCAGAGAAGTACTCAAAATCGAGGCATGTTGCTGCAGAGTCAGAAACGAATAAGTTCAGTGAGCATTTGAGAAGGTTCGTGATGATCTGCTTTGGTTCAAGAAATGTCTGAGGTTTGGGGAGGTGAATAAGCAGCTGTGGGGGAAGGCCAGTATACCAAGGTTGCCCAGGCCCCCGGGTGGGGGAGGTGAAGTACCAATTCCTATTACTTCAATGGAAACCGAAGGGCAGAACCTGTAAATTGTCACAGCTTCATTGACATCAGCATCAGTTCAAATTCTCATTGACTCTCCTGACTAATCACTCCCTGACTTCTTCCAAACATCTCAGGAGCTTGCAATAAAGGGTCTGGCGGGAATGTTAAAAATATTGGGCTTGGAAGGCAGGATGATATTCTGAATGTATTTACAGGGTATCCAGATACGGGGGAGAGTCTTGTGTAGATATGAGAGACAGAGAGAGAGAGAGAGAGAGAGAGAGGATGAATATACTTGTACAAAACTTTCTTCTCTTCCCTGTAGCCACCTTTTCTTTCTTTAAACGTCTCCTGGCAGTTTGTTGTTGTTATACAAAGGGTCTCTTCTCGTCCTTGCTCCTGTGACGGTGGTGAGAAGTAGCTGGGTGGTTCCTCGCACCGTGACTGGTGGTGGAATGTCCACTGCAATTTGATGTGTTTAGAACTGATCAATTGGTGGAGTTTCAGGACACAAGAAGGGATCGCTGTGATCGGCATGTCCCCCGGCGGTTCCTGGCCCAAGCCCCCACCTTCTGGTCGAGCAGAGCAGTTAGAAAGAGAGGCCAAAGCTGGCTTTAAGGACTGTGAGTCCTGGAGAGTTCACTACAGTCCAGAAATCAGGACTGCAACCCCCAAAGTATTGTAAAGCTGTGAAATTTCCCCTGGACCTGTCAGTGTCCCGGAGAGGCGGATTGAAGAGGCCAGAGGCCGAGGTGTATGGTTTGAAAGCTCTGTTTGCACAGAAGGGCAGGGACCAGAGGAGAAAGGGCGCGTGTTGGGTTATCTCATCCATCCATGGATCACAGAGGGCTCTTCCCTAGCTTTAACAAACGGTCTTGTCATCAATAAGCTCCTACCGAATTCATGGCCATGAAAACCATGTCATGGACCATGAAATCTGGTCTTCCCCCATGAAATCTGGTCTTTTGTGTGCTTTTATCGTGTACTATACAGACTTCAAAGAGGAGACCAGTGTTTCTCAAATTGGGGGTCCTGGCCCAAAAGGTAGTTGCAGGGGGGGTCACATGGTTATTTTAGGGGGTTGCGATCAGGCCTGCTGACAGGGGAGGTGAAGGGAGCAATTGCCAAGGGGCCCAGATGATTTGAAAGGGCCCGGCACGCTGGCCCTGTTGCAGTAGCAGTGGCCGGGAGCCCTGGCTCAGGTCAGCGCCAAAGGAGCCAGGAAGGGGCTGAGGGATCAGCAGAGGGTCCGTCAGGGGGACTACTGGCAGGAAGGCGGGAAGCAGGAAACACAATGAACAGAGTCACGGGGCAGAGCTCTGTAGCCTCCGAGGAGAGCTGGGAACCCAGGCTGAATGGTCTTTGTGTGCCCAGCCCAGGAGGGTTTCTCCGGCTGGACCCAGCCCCAGGCTCTGCCGCCCCCGGCCCAACCCGCAGGTACTAGGTGCTGGAGAGACCCAGGGCCAGCGCTGGACAGGCAGGAAAGAGGCACTGCACAAAGGCCCCGGGAGCTACAGGTCTTGCAGCCCCTGGGGATCTGCTCCCAGGCGGGAACGCGCCTGGGAAGGGCCGGGACAGTGATGGAGCCACTGCCCTCACGCTGCCTTTGGCTGGGGCTGGCTCTGCCCCGGGGCAGCACAGAGAGAGGGCAGAGCCTGGGGGCGAGGGATCAGAAAGGGACGAGGGGAGGGGAAAGACAGTGTGAAATGGGGGGGGGGTTGAACTATCTCTGTGCAGCCAGGGACGCCCAGGGGCAACCAAGCTGGTGCTAGGGGGAGGGGAGGGGTAATGAAATCCCCTATTTCCCCACTTCTCTCTCCAAGAGGCAGAAAATTCTCCTCCATTTCTCCCTGATTGTCACTGATGGGTATAAAATCCAGGCCGGTTTCTCTCCTTTCCTCTCATGTCAGTGGCCCTTTCTCTCGTCTCCACCTCAGATTGTGCCCCATTTTCTCTCTAATTCATCCATGTCAATTAAAAATCGCCTCAGGTTTGGGATATTTTCCCATGCATTTGACCTGCAGCAAAGTGTCCTTTGTCAGGTGGGAAACGGTTACCCTGAGTCATTCCCCAAATGGGAAGGGGGTTGGTGGGTGCAGCCCTGAGACGCGGCTGGCCGTTCTCTGCCAGCCACAAGGCCCAGCATGGCCCAGGAAGGCAAAATGGCGGCAAATAGAGACTGCCCAGCCCCAGGTTACCCGCCCCGAGCTGCTGCCTCCCACAGCTGCCCAGTGCAGCTCCCTCCAGCCACTAGCTGCTAGTCACCTGCCTACCCCTGCTGCTGGGGAGCGTTCCTGCTCCATGCCCCTCACGTGCCCTCTTAAAATACCTCCCCAAATGGCTCCCTGCTGCCCATGGAGGCTGGTGGTGTGGAACTATCACTTCACTTTATTAACTGAACTTTCATATGCAGGTCCCCGTCCCCGAAGCCCCGGGCCTTTTTAAATCACCGGGTGGGCCGCAGGGCTCCCGGGCACATGCGGGGTGGTACCGGCGGCAGCGACAGCAGCCAGGCGAGTGTGTGGAAGCCCTGGCCATGCCGGAAGAGTGCGCCGGACTACGTCCTGGCGGGCGCAGCTTGTGTGTGCGTGGCGTGAACCTCAGCCATCTCCTTCTAGGGGCCCATTGACTGTTCTGCCCTGGAATTACTGTCGGCGGGTCCGGTTATGATATTGCCAACCTGACTTCAGAGCTGCCTTCAGAGCTGGGCAGCTGGAGGGCGGCGACGGTTGGTCAGGTGCACAGGCGCAGTGCCATTCCGGGCCACCCTTACGTCTGTGCTCCCTTCAGAGCTGGGCGGCCGGAGGGCGGCGATGGTTGGCCAGGTGCACAGGTGCAGTGCCATTCCGGGCCACTCTTACGTCTGTGCTGCTGCTGGCAGCGGCGCTGCCTTCAGAGCAGGGCTCCTGGCAACAGCCACCGCTCTCCAGCTGCCCAGCTCTGGCCGCAGCACCACCAACAGCAATGCAAAGAAGTCAGGGTAGCAGCACCGCAACCCCCCCACAATAACCTTGTGACACACACACACACCCAACTTCTTTTTGAGTCAAGACCCCTACAATGACAACACCGTGAAATTTCAGATTTAAATTGCTGAAATCATGAAAATGATGATTTTTAAAATCCTATGCCCATGAAATTGAGCAAAATGGACTGTGAATTTGGTAGGGCCCTAGTTATAAAATACAGGAAGGGACTCGGGGAACTGGCTTCAATTCCCAGATCTTCCACAGACTCCGTCTGTCGCCTTGGGGAAGCCATGTCACCTCTCCATGCCTCGGTTTCCCCATCTGTTCAATGAGGGTAATGATTCTCACTTCACACCAGAGAGCTGAGATAGGCTGGACTCAGGTTGTGAGGCGTTTGGGGAATATTTAAACCTTGCAAAGGATCAGAGTCTCCTCTCAGCATCACTCACACAAAGCAGAGCTATTCCACCGCAGTTGCTCCAGGTTTACACTGGAATGGCCGAGGTCAGAATCCGATTTCTCGTGTTTTTCGCTCGTCGCTAGGACACCACTGCACAATGGGAAGTTAAAGGCAGACAGAAGGTCAGTGACAGGCACAAAGTCCCACAGCAGCTGGGAACAGAACCTGAGTCCTCTTCCCCCTTTTTGATGGTTTCTCTTGTATTCTCTTTATTTCTCCAGCGAACCCCACACCCCCCTCCATCTTCCCCCTGGTTCCCTGCTGCACCAAGACTGACAATGCTCCCCCGGACACAAGCTTGGCCTGCCTCGTAACGGGCTATTTCCCATCACCAGTGGAGATCAAGTGGAATTCGGGCAAAGTGACCGAGGGGGTCACAACTTTCCCAGAGGTGACGGTGAGCAACGGGCGCTTCACCCAGAGCAGCCTGCTGATCATCCCTGCCAGACCCCGGCAGGGCGACACCTACCAGTGCGATGTGACACATCAAGGGACAGCAACGACCGAGTCGAAGAAGTTCCCTCAGGAGTGTAAGACACGCGGCAGGGGAGGGCGGCACAGCCAGGCTGAGCTTTTCAAAGCGCCTAGAGGGTCTGGGAGCCAGTGAATCTTAATCCACATCCCACAGGTGCCTTTGGAAAAACGTCAGCCTGAAAGTCTGGGGAAAGTTTGGCCCAGTGTTGAAACACACTGAGCCCTGGTGCTTTGTCACTGCAGATCTCCTGTCCCCAGCGCCCCCTCCACGGACCCCTGAAGGAGGGAAACCTTAGGGTGAAAGGCGCCTGGGGCAGAGACCTACGTTCCACTAAGGGGAGGATCTTTCAGCCCTGCCTAAAGGATTTAGGCACCTGGTTCCCATGGGAACATGGCATGCGAATCCCGTAGGCACCTTGGGAAATCTCAGACCGCAGCTGGGCTGAAATGGCACCTAAGCCGCATGCTGGCCCCTCTGTACAGGGGAAATCTTCGGCTCACTGCCTTTCACCCTCACCCTCACCCAAACCCAACCCAACCGCCTCCCACTGGGGGAGGCAGAACAAAGCCCATTAGCCGCGTCAGTTCAAACCCTCAAAGCAAAACCAGTGCAACTCAGAGCCCATGGTCCCAGCCACCAGAGCCCCCCAGCATTCAGCCGGCTGCATGGGGAGCCCCCCACTTTTCCACTAGGTCACCTTCCCTGCATGGTTCCTAGGCCTCCTGCCTGTCCACATCTAGAGATTCCCCCTCAGGCACTTTCCTCAGCACTGAAGCCAGAAGCTTTCCCTGATATAGACAGCAGCAAGCAGCCCCATGGGACTACAATTCCCAGCAACCACTGGCCTTAAAGGGGCTACACTCCCTTACGAGCTAGCACTGGTTACACCTTTGTCATGGAGCTGGATATGTTCCTTGCACTCTGGCTGTTCTGAGGCATCTTTTGAAATGGATACAAGCCCAGAGCCGCAAAACTAGGCATTCTGGGGTCCGAACTTCAATGGGTGTAAATCAACTGATCTCCGCTGAAGTCAGTGGCACTGAGCTGACTTACATCAGCTGAGGATTTGACCCTTTATCCGTAGTCAGACACAGTCAGTCCTCTCCCAGGTTTTCTTCTGATGCCATGTCATGCTGTACAGCGCCACGGTCCCCCTTAAATAGGGGACATTAATTGAGGTAAACATGTTCAAATAAACAAACACAGCTCAAGTTCCAGCTTTGTCCCAGTTGTTTACCAGGGAGAACACACTCCATGCAGCACGTGCAGGAAGAATGCCTGGAGGCTTTTAATATTTGCCTAGATGATTTAAGAGCCCTGTTCCCATTTGTTTTAATCCCTTACATGGCTGTGAAAAATCTCAGCCCTGGAGGCTTATTAAAGTACGCAGTGTAAATGTACCACAACAAGGCGGGTGTTACTCGTGCTGGGAGGACTGTAGAGTTATCCCTCTCTCTGGAAGGGGGCTGGGGATCTACAGAGAGTAACACTGGACTGTGTTTTCCCCTCTCTCTGCTCTCAGGGTGTGGTTTGACAAAGCCATCCGAGGTTCACCTCCTGGTGCCCACCTGCGAGGAGAGCTCCACAGAGAGCCAGCTGGAGCTGGTTTGCCTCCTCCTGAGCTTCAAACCCGACCAAGCCAACGTGAAATGGCTGGTGAACGGAAAGGAGAGCAGCCCCCCCACCCCGGCCTTTTCCTTTGCAATGGCCACAGATGGCTTCTACATGGGGCAGAGCCGCATGAACGTCACCAAGCAGAGCTGGGAGAAGGGGGACGTCTACACCTGCCAAGTTACCCACCCAGCAGTGGGAGCAGAGCTGTCCATGCACAACACCAGCAAGTGCTTGGGTGAGGGGCTGGGCCCGTGCATGGCGGGGAGGTGCGGTGGAGAGTTACTGAGAAACCAGCCCTGCCTAAGAGTAGGTGGGACTTCACCTAGACCCCAATGTGATGGGAGACACAGGAGTGCCATAGAGAAACTGGTGCTATAGGTGGATGGGAAGAGAAAGAGATACCAGGGCTGGCTGGATGGGAGGGACACTAGGAGTGTTCTGCTGGAGATGGAGGGATAGATTAGATTAAATTAGATTTCAATCGTCTTTTTCTGCCTTTCCACATTATTTGAACTGGTCAATGACATCTCTTTGCATTTCTCAGCCTGCCTCAGAAGCTCACTTGACCCAACCATCTACTTAACCAAACCCTCCTATGAAGATGTCATCAAAAATTCTGGTCATGTTACCTGTCTAGTTCTGGGCTATGACTTAGCAGCCAGCAGAATCGCATGGAAAGTGGATGGGCAAGTCAGCTTTGCGGTGAAGACAGAACCCCCCAAGAAGAACAGCAACGGGACCACCAGCCTGCTCAGTTCTCACCCTGTGTCACTGGCACAATGGGGACAAGGCACCCAATTTACCTGCAAAGTGACCACACCCTGTTCTGGAGAACTAACGCAGGACATAACCATGAGCAATACAGGTGAGGAGCCTTGGCATCTCAAAGAGAAAGACAAACTCCAGTCACTGTGAATTGGGATTAGAGGGTGAAACTCACCCCACACACGTCCTAAGCAGCCTTTATGTCCCAGTTAATCCCCCAAATAGGACTTTAGCGGAGCCTAGGCCTTCAGCACAGGACTGTATTTCAGCCGTAATTAATATTTCCCCTGTGAATCTCTCATTCAGGGGATCACCATTAATATCCAGTGAGAGGTTTTCCCAGTACTCACTGTCTTCTTATCACTGAATTCCAGCTCCTCCAAGAATTTCTTTCCCTCATCTCCCTGGGAAACAGGGATGTGGCCTGTTAGGGACTCAGTGTCCTATTTGTGACTCTGATCTGATGTGCATATGTACTTCTTACCTCTGGAAATCACGCTGGTGTTTGTTGACCACCATCTGGCCTTTCAGGATATTTCTGGTGAGAATCTCTCAGAGTGTCCAGTGAAGTTAAATGCTCAAATCCCATTGAAATACCCAAGGTCTCAAATCCCTTAGCCAGTCTTTGAAAATCTCAATTGTGTTGAATTTTGCAGTGAGTGTTTGAAGGAGGGAAGACGCTCCATCGGAGTGAGAAATTGGGTTGGTGACCCAATGTCATGATGATGCATGGTGGAGACTTGGGGAGAAGAGGTGATAGTGTGTTCAAGGTTTGGGGTGAGGGTTCAGGATTGGGATGCAGAAATAGCTCAAAGCCCTGTGTCTATTTCCATTACTGAAAAACGAAGCTGAGGATAAAGATTGGGAGGATGATGAAGATGATGTCAATAACAATGAAGAAGGAAATTAAGATGTTGAAGGAAAAAAAGAGAAAGAACGTTATAATGCTGGAGAAGATGAAGATAAAGAGGAAGGAAGTGATTACGAAGGCAATGGCGATAAAGAAGATGAATATGATGACGGTGATGCAGACCAAGAAGAGATGATGTTAAGTTGTTTCCATTTAAGGATGAGGGGAAAGCTCAGGACTTCATTTGAATGTTTGGGTGAAGGTCCAGGCTCTCTGAGTTTCAAGGGAGATGATGCTCAGTGGTTGGGTTTTTATTTTGCCTGGTCTAGCTTCACACATACCCTGAACAACTGCCCTCCCTGGCCCCTTCACACAGTGATAGCTGCTGGAGCTAAGTCCTTAACTTAGACATCCAAAGCAAGTCTTATTCTTCTCTTACCCCTCTTCCTTTTCATTTAGGCATCAGGAAGAAGGAGCCCTCAGTCACCATCTCCCGAGCCTACCACGAAGACATCTCCGGGAATAGAGTCTCCTTGACTCTCATCTGTGAAGCTAGTGGCTTTTACCCAGAAGAGATCAGCATCTCATGGTTGAAGAACAACTCCCCAGAACTCAAGTCGAGTTACAATAATGGCCCTGTGTCAGGAAGTGGCATTTTCTCTGCCTACAGCATCCTGAAGGTTGACAAAAGTGTAGGAGCAGTAAATTACACCTGCGTGGTGCATCACCCAGCCATGGAAGAGCCCAAGAAGGTTGTGGAAAAGGTGTCCCTCGGTAAGTGGATTCTCAGGGGCAGGTGTTAATTTGGGGATGTCCACACACTTTCTTTCCCCAACCAATGGCATGAACAGCTGCATGACTCCATGTGAGCCCTGGTGAGGAGGGTGGCAATGAAGGATTTCTATCTCCATTATGGTGCCATATTTGGTGAAACCAAGAACTGCATGATTTATTGCAACCTGAGCTGGGTAGGGAATGTCCCCTCCACTCCAGTGCAGGAAATTTCCCTTTTCCTCCAATGCATTATCCAGTCTGAAATTCCCCAAGCAATGGGAATCCCAACTCACCCCATGAGTAGATGATTCCACAGCCTCACGGACCCCATCACCAGTAAAGAAAGTGCAGGAAAACTGTCCTAATTGCAAGAGGGAATTTCAGGGCAGGAGCAGAATGTAATCTCATTGGGCTGTCATTTGCCCAAGACATTGGGATGGACATTGTTGCTCTTGGGGAAAGTTCACAGAGGTCTTTCATGGCTGGGAGGTGGTTCACAGAAAAATTTCTTTCCTTCTTAACCATGGATCCCCCTAGGAGTTGTTTGCTTCACAGTTAGACATGGATCCTCATGGTGGAACATTCACAATTTTGTCCTTATGGTCCCTTCTTATTACTCCAATTTGTTGATGGCATATTGGAAATGCCTTCATGGATCTGCAGCCATGACAGACACCCAATTAAAATCTGTGCTCAAGGGAAACGTGAGCTGGAATGGGGCAGATTCTGTATCAGATTGAGAAGCTGATGAGTGCATGCAAGCACAGGAAAGAAACCCCTCAGCTCCATTGCCCCACTGTGGGGCTTGGGCATCCATGTGAAGGTGGAATCTCAACTCCTGCAGCATCTACTTTACAATGCTAATCTCAACAACGTTCGATAGAGCAGACATCAGCCTCTAGGCTGCACTTCAAAGGCAGCAACTCCAAATGCCCCACACAACTGAATGGAGACGCTTCCATTCAACTCAGTAGGTCCACACACCCGTGCACATTTTGGATTTGTTGGTGACTGTGCCACTCCAGGAACCTGCATGAGGTTCTTTCTTGCCCACTTTCCTTGATGCTCCTGCATGTTGCCTCATGAAGACAACCCCTTCTTTTCTGTCGCAAACCCTCCTGAGGGACTGCTGTCACTCCATGCAGGTAAGTCAGCCCTTTCCTACTTTGTCTATATATATCTACTTGATTTTCCCTTTTGAGCAGCCTGGCTGCTATCAGATTATGCTCTGGTTTCTTTGCAGCCTCGACCAATTTACAAAGACCTACGGTTGAACTCCTGCAGTCCATAGACCTGGAGAAGAAAATTGTGACATTGAAGTGTATTGCGTATGACCACAGGCCCAAAGGAGTGACAATAAAGAGGCAAGGAAAACCACACCTTGCAAGTGAGTGAAGGATGGAGGATGGTCCATACGGAGCTAGCCACCACTTTGAAACAACTATGGACAAATGGGAAGAGGCAAGTTACTGTCCTGAGGAGCAGCATACAGAGCCAGAGCAAAAGGTGACCAAGAAGACCATCAGCAAAGGTGAACTATAGAATGATCTACTGTAGCAGCAATATTTATTTTCCTGGCAATGTGATAAAGGCCTAAATGTACCAGCTGGCTTATTCAGAGCATCAGGGAGAGATGATACAGGAACGGACGGACCAATCATGGATGGGATGTTGGGGTGTTGCACTACATATCCACATAGTCTTACACATATGGCAGCGAGGCTCGGATACCAAACTAAACACGCTAATGGGTTCATTCCAGCATGGCAATTCTTATCTTTTCTGGAGTAGAAGGGGATGGGAGTCATTGGATGAATGGATGGATGGATGGATGGATGGATGGATGGAGAGAAAGAGAGAGATGAGCTGTGTGGGGGTAGATAGCTAGAGAGATGGACAGACAGACAGATCAATGATTCTGGAGGGTTTCTGTCAGTACCCCTTGTGACTCTGTTTCTCCCTGAAGCCTGGATGCTCCCCAGTGCCCCCACAGTGACACTTCACATCCTGCCCCCCTACCCAAGCCCAGGAGCAAGTGACTCTGTCACCTTGCTCTGTTCCACCAGCGGCTACTACCCCGGGGGCCTGCAGCTGACCTGACAGGCAGGTGGGAAGGAGAGAGAGGGCACCCAGCTCAGACTCCTCCAAGGAAAGATGGAAGATTCAGCTCCTTCAGCAACCTGACGATGTCCCACGCAGAGTGGGACGAGCCGGGGGAGTACAGCTGCCATGTGACCCACCCTTGGACCGGTAGCCCCCAGCTCAGTACTATCAGCAAGTGTGCAGGTGAGTCAGCTCCCCTAATGCTCCCTTGGCCCCTTGCCTTCCCCCTACCTCCTCCCCCTCCACTCCCTGACCCCATTTCCCCTTCTTGCTCCCCCACTCCCTCATCTCTGCAGCCCCCTCTGCTCTCCACCCTGATCCCCCCATCCCTTCCCACTTTGCACCCCCTACCTCATCTGGATCAGGCCTGGTCTACCTCTCCCTGCTCCACAAACCCCTCACTGCTCCCCCTGGCATCCCTGTCCCCCTGACGCTGCCCTGCTTCTGCTCTGCACCCCTCACCCTACCCCGAGCAGCTTCCTCAACCTCTATCCCATCCCATCCCTCCCTGCAGCCTCTCCCCACTGCCACACCATGTGAAAGACATATCTACCTTTCTTCTCCACTCCAGCCTGCCAGGGGAGCATCCCCCTGCCCAACCTGTACCTCCTCAAGCCATCCCTGCAAGCCTTGCTCACTCGAGGCAAAGCCCTCCTGACTTGCCTGGCAGTGGGCTATGAGCTGGGCCAAGCAAAACTCACCAGGGAGCTGGACAGTGCCATCTGGACTGCAAGTGCACCGTGGGAGAAGCCAAAAAACACAGCAACCATACCCAGAGTCTCCTGAGCCACCTAGCCATCCCCAGGGAAACCTGGGCCTCTGGGAGCAGCATTCTCTGTAGAGTGACTCATCCCTGCTCGCTGTTCCAGGGCATGGAGAAGACCATCCAGAAGCTCAGGGGTGAGAGAAGGAGAAGAGACTCAAACAATAATCAGTGACTTTGCCTAATGCTTTATAGGGGGTAGGGACAGGGACACCTCCCACTCCTTACTGAAATACAGCCACCTTCAGAAAGGGGTCTGGTACCATAAGGCCCAGAGAGAGAGAGATGCAGTCATGGATGGGTGGATGGATGTGGATGGATGGATGGATGGATGTTTATGGAGATAAACAGAGAAGAGGAAGAACAGATAGGTAGATGACAACCAATAGGAAAGGATAGCGAGAGAGAGTCCAACACCCCAAATCCTGTAGCACAGCACTCTCTAGTACAGAGCTGGCAAATAAGCCATCTAATGTCCCCTACTTGAATCTGGATCAGAGATGGGACCCTCAAGAGGGGAAAGACCCCATGTCTCATTCCCTACCCCTGAGCCAGCCAATTCCCTGCCCTGGGGCTGATCAGAGCCACCTAGAGGGGAGATGTCCATATCCAATTCCCCAACTCCATTGACTTCAGGGTTTCAAGTCACTCTTGATAAACTCACATTGCTGTTCCCCTCCATACAGGGGCCAGCATAGCCAAGGCTCCTTCTGTATCCCTCCTTCTCCCATCTCCGGTGCGACCCAGCCCCAATGCTGAGGTGTGGCTTACCTGAGAAGTCTCTGGTTTCTTCCCATCCGAATTGCTCATCGAATGGAAAAGGGACAACCACAGCATCGAGCCCTCTGGATACATTACTCTGCCCTCAGTGGCTGAAGAGAGGAATTCCCAAAGCTACCTGAAAAACCCAGTGTCTCAGTGGGAAAGTGGGGTTGTATATACCTGCATGATAGGGCATGATTTCTTGCCGTCTATGCACTGCACCAGCAGGACTGTTAGGTGAGTCTAGATGCCAGAAAGAATTCCCTAGCAGTGGAAGAGTTGGTGAGCTCTGCAAGTCTGTGGAACCATTTTCCCTAAGGGAAGGAAGAACCCATTTCTCACGCTTTCTAAAACTAGGATTGGGTGCCCCCTCTGGGGAAATCAACTAGAAGGAACAATTCAATAATGACTTTTATCTCAGTCTGATGATACTGTGGAGGGATATGAGGGTGCAGTATTGTAAGCTAGTGATTTCTCGTCATGATATGGTGATGTCTAGCGTCACACCCCTGCATTGTGGTGTTGCTATGTGATGTAGCTGTGTTGCGACATGGTGGCTTTATGGCACAGAGTAATTGCACACCAGCATGGCATGCTTTATGCTGCATGGAAACGTGACACACTATCAGGACACACTTTGTCATGACGTGTTGTTATTATGTCACAGTTAGATCTTACTTTGTCACTTCATGATATTTTGTCATGACATTGCTATTTTTTCATTATGTAGTGATACATAGACATGAGTTGTGATGTCTTTTCATCATGGGATGGTGTCTCACCACGACTTGGTGGTGATTTCTGGTGATTTATTGTATACTGCACTATAGTGATATGTTGATTTTTCTTTGTTGTATGATGTCTTCTCAAGAGATGCTGATATTTTGGCCTGCTAGGATTATACTTTTGTTAATGTTTTGCTGTAACCTGACAGTGTTCTGTCATGACCGTGGTTATTCAGGATGCCATGACCTGTTGTCTTGATGCTGTGTTGTGAAATGTTGACATCTGGTTGTGACAAAATAAAGAAGAGCCAGGATGCACTGATGCTGCATCTCAACATGATGCAGTTGTATCATGGAACAGTGTTTGTACTGCATAGCAGCATGGCATGAATGCACCTTGATTCAGCATTTGCACTGCCCCTTGATACAATATGATGGAAAAATTGTGTCACGGTTTACTTATGTGTGTTGGCACAGCAACTCAACACCATGCAGTTGCTTCATGACATAGTGTTTGCATCACACCTTGGCATGACCTAGTTGCATAGCAGCATCTGCATTGTAGCATGACCTGAGACAGTTCTCTTGCCACCACCAATGGTTTGCATTGCATCATAGCATGATACCATTGTGTCACGACTCAGCATTTGCGTTACAACATGACATGATGCAATTGGGTGTGACTATGGAGCATTTGTATTGCAACCTAAGTATCACCACATTATTATGATAATCACCCAAAGCCATAGGGCGGCATGGTCTGCACTTTCAGTGTTTGCATCTGAAGAGCTTGGTGGTTAGATATTTCCACTGAAGCTAAATCCTTCACCATCCTGGCCTTTTCCTTCTACACAACGCCCACATTTCTAGGTGTAACTAGAGCTTACCTTCTCTTCAGCTTTCTAGCTTCCCCAACACCTTCAGCATCCTCCCCCCCATCCTTCTGCATTAATTAAATTGCAACAAAAAGCCACTCCTTTGTTTCAGATTTCCTGGAGCCATCTCCCCCAACAGTCACAGTCTTCCACACACCAGACATAGGTGGGCATGAGAATCTGACCTGCTTTGCCACTGGCTTCTACCCAAAGAACCTAGACATGCAATGGACTGTCAACAATCAGCAGCTCAGCTGCAGCTTTCCCTCCTCTCCGACGGCCCTGGGCGATGGGAGGTTCCAGCAGAGCTGTCAGCTGGTGTTCAGAGCGGCTGAGAGGAGCACGCTGAAGCCCTACACCTGCACTGTGACCCATAGCTCCACTAAGATGATCCTGAAGACGGTGCTGCACTCTACTGGTAAGCACTGAGCAGGACTTAGCTCCACAGGCTGAGACAGTCCATGCTCCCTAGGGGATTGAGGTGACATTTATGGAAGTTGTGTGTCCAAAATCTCTTCCTCCTTCTTGGGTGTCTTTTCTCTGGCCACAGCTTCCTGTCATTGTCCCCTTCTCAACAATGCCCAGACTCATGTTCATGAAGGCTGCCCCTTTTTGCAACTTTCATCTCATTTCTTCCTTTAGGTCTAGGAATATTCCCCTAATTTCTCCATATGCATGTCATCGGCAAAGATTGTTTGTCAGTTCTCAGTCATGAATTGTCCAGCATCAGCAGTCATCTTGCAATTATCATCCGTTAGTACTCTTATGTCAGGTCTCACTTACCAAAAGTCGATTCTCAATTATCAATCATTGAATTGATGAAAATCAATTCTCAGTCATCATTTATCAATTCTTAGTTATGAATTGCCAGGTATTAAAAGTCCATTCTCAGTTATCATCTATCAGATCTTAGCTATTAGTTGTTGGATATCAAAGTCAATTCTCAATGATCAGCCTTCACTTCTCAGTTTCAGAGAAGACCACAAGAATGATTAAAGAATTAGTGATGTTTATTCTATTTATCTTGACAAGAGAAGGTTAATGGGTAGGGCTCTACCAAATTCAGTCCATCTTTGTAAATTTCACTGTCATAGAATTTTTAAAATCTTAAATTTTGAGGTTTCAAATATTTAAACCTTAAATTTCATGCTGTTGTAACAAAGGATGAATATGTATTTAAAAACAGCAAAACATAACCACGTAAAGCCCTTAAGTGAGCATTTCTCAAACTTGGGGTCCCAACCCAAGAGGCGTTCACAGGATTGCTTCTGCCCTTCCTTCAGAGCTGGGCAGCCAGAAAGCAGCTGTCCAGACGCCCAGCTGTGAAGGCAAGGCCGAAGTAAGAGTGGCAATACCTCAACCCCCCTACAATAGCTTTGCAGTCCCTTTTGGGTCAGGATCCCTAGTTTGAGAAGCACTATGTACTTTTCTATACTTTTACCCTAGAGTATAGTATAGGTAAAAGTACACAAAAGACCAGATTTCATGGGAGAGACCAGATTTCATGGTCTGAGATGTATTTTTCACAGCCATGAATTTTGTAGGGCCCTATTAATGGGTGACTTAATCACAGTTTATAAATAGCTACAGATGGAAAAAATTGATAATAGAGGGTTCTAAATTTAGTAGACAAAGGTAGAGCAAAATCAAAATGGCTGGAAGTTGAAGCTAGACAAATTCAGACTGGAAATAAGGTGCACATTGTGAGTAATTAAGCATCGGAAAAAGTTACCCATAGGATATGGATTCTCCATGACTGGCAATTTTTAGATCAAAACAGGATGTTTTTTGAAATGATCGACTCTAGTTCATGCAGCGAGTAGCTCAGGGAAGTTCTCTGGCCAGTGTTATGCCACAGGTCAGTCTAGATGATCACAGTGGTCCCTTCTGGCCTTATATCTATGAATCTATGAATGTGTGACACACCAGGCCAGCAGAAGCTGAGCAGCTCAGAAAGACATGCCCTAGGCTCTAAACTTTAAGGACCCATAATCCGAAAATCCCCCAGTGACTGGGCAGGTAGCGTTATGTGTGACCACGTCCTCGATTGTTGACTCCACAGGCTGCCGGGAACCAGCATTGCCATCTGCCTACATCCAGCCCCCATCTTTGAAAGAGCTTTTCATGAACAAATCAGCTTCTGTGATGTGCAAGACCTCCCTGGCCAATGCCAGTATCAACTGGACAATGGACGGTGAGCTGGCGGACCTGGGAGCCGTGAGGATGGAGCAACTCAACGGCAGCACCTGGCTGCAAAGTTGGCTGCAGGTCAACCTGAGTGAATGGAACTCCACCGAGACCGTCAGATGCCAGATCAAGAGTGACCTGGCGGAGAATGTGCTGGGCATCAGCCCAAAGAATGGTGAGGACTTAGGGGAAAGGTCCTCTGTCCTGACCATCCCAGAAGGACCCTGGATTAACTGGAGCTATCCAAAATCACACAGGAGACTAGCCCATGGGAACGTTCACTTAGCTGGGATGGACTGTGGGGTTAGGGTTAAAGTTAGGACACTAGCTAGGAATAGATTTTAAGGTTAGGGCTAATTTTAGAGGGCAAGATGGGGATGGACTGTCAGGGAGAGCCCTGCGCCTGCTGGGGAATGGACTGTAGGTTTAGGGTTGGTGATAAGGAACTAGATAGGGATAGATTGTAGGCTTAAACATTGTAATTCCTAAGTTCCTTTGTGCATCCAGGCCTCAGATACTGCAGTGATGGGTGCCAATATTAGATAGATAGATAGATAGATAGATAGATAGATAGATAGATAGATAGATAGATAGATAGATAGATAGATAGATAGATAGATAGATAGATAGATAGATAGATATGGGTGAAGGAGAGAGAAGGAGTGCTATCATCCAATAATGGATACTAAATTAGCCTTGAATTGTTCCCCTTATCTGGTAAGCACTTTCTTAGTGCCTTGGAATCAAAGCCACCTTGAATGACTTTGTTGACCCATGATACTTTATATTCAATTATGCCATTCTTGTGCTCTCTCTCCCCACCACACTCCTCCAATGCTGCAGGTTCCTTGAAGGCTCCAACCATCTACCTTCTGTCCCCATCTTCAGAGGAAATCTGCCGCAACCAAAACCTCACTCTTCACTGCGTCGTCAAAGACTTCTACCCTGGTGAGGTCTCCGTCTGGTGGCAGGAGAAGACAGCCCAGACGGAGGTCGACATCCTGGCCGATGACGAGAACCACAGCTGTGACCATAACAGCCAGCAGTGCTCAATGATCAGCAAGCTTGAGGTGTCCAGGAGCAGATGGATTCTGGGGACTTCCTACAGCTGTCTAGTCGCCCACCTCTCCTCTGAAGGGATTATAGCAAGAAGTGTCAATGTTCATACTGGTAAAACACACCTTAGCTGCTTCATTCGTGCCCCAAAATCCACTCTGCACCTCAACCTAAAGATTCCTCTGTTGGCTGCCCCCCACGCCTTCCAATCTGGCCTCTGCTTGTTCCCTATGTGTGTTTCCTTTGACTCAGTCCAGATGAAGACATCATTCACCTGCCTTCTTTGTGTACATTCCACAAGCCTATTAAAGCAATAACCCAACTACACCTATGGGGAATTTTGCTCTTATCTGTGGTCTCCTACCTCTTCTCCTGCAAGTATCTGGAGGACATGATGCAAAAAGATGGAGAGGAATTTATTATTATTATTATTATTATTATTATTATTATTATTATTATTATTATTATTATTATTGAAATATCTAGAGGTGCCTGTCACAAACTGAGGCCATGTTGTGTCAGTTACACTATACACACCTATCATCAATAGCCTAGTCAGGGGTAAACCCAGGTAAACTGAGTTTACTCCCTTCTCACTTGGGGAATATGGAGTTTAGGTTAGGTTAGTTTACTCATTTCGGTGTTTACCACTACACCACTGCCTACTCTCAGGACCAGATTTTCAAAGGTATTTCAGTGCCTAACTCCCACTGATTTCAAAGACCTTTGAGGACCCGGGTCTAGGTGAGTAGGCAGCTAACTCCACTTGAAATGAATCTATTTCTTTAAGCACCTAATTATATTTAAGACCCTAGCCCTTATTGTTAAGCAGATTTTCAAAGATGTCTTGGATATATGGATACCCAATTACCATTCATTATTAGGATTGGACATCCAAGGACATTAGAAAAGTTTGAAAATCCCACACTAATGGGATAACTAAAGGAAGAAGGATTTGCTTGTGGTAAAGTCATTGGGCTGGGACTCCTGGGTTCTTTTCCTCTCTCTGCCACAGCGTTGCCTTTGGGACATTGGGCAAGTTATTTATGGACTGGGTTTCAGAAGTTTGCAGCTCCATTCAAAGCCATTAGAAGCTGCAGGGGCTTCGGCATGTCGGCATTCTCCATGTGTCTAGAATTCCTACATCAAGGAATAGTTGTGAGGCACTCACACACAAGAGTGATGCAGGAGGTCAGTTTAGATTATCATAATGGGTCCTTCTGGTCATAGAATCTACGGGAATAGATAGATAGATATACTCATTTAGACTCTAGATAGGTAGCAGTTATTATATCAGAGCAGGCAACTGGTCCATCTAACCTGGTATCCCATCATTCACCCATGAAGTCTCGTATACTGCCTTGATGGGAGACTTATAAGTAGAGGACAGTAAAGTTGGGGGAGGGTGGAATAATGAACGGAGGTTGGGAATATTCGCTATAACCAATTGGGGAAATCTCTGAAGCTGTGGAATCATCTTCCCAGGGGGATACACCCTATTCCCTAGAGGTATCTGGGGTCTGCAGAGTCACCTCTACATGGGGAAGGGGAGAGACCTTCATCTTGTGCTACTCTTAACACAGGAGCCCTAATGGAAGCATTAGCATTGGAGAGGTGGCACTGAATGAGTCCCTCCCTATCAGTCATATCCCCATCCCCCAATGACCCTTGCACCACCTGTCTTTTGGCAGAGTCCTGGCACTGCTCCGTCCTGGGCATCAACCCCTGCAGCATCCAAGACAACAGCATGGATGACTACAGTGAGTTGGACGATGCCCAATGCGTGTGGACCACGGTCTCCACCTTCATCGCCCTCTTCCTCATCACGCTCTTCTACAGCGGATTCGTCACCTTCATCAAGGTGAAAAGGGGCTTGGGCATGAACCAGGAGAGGATGGGTGAACCTGGGCTGGCTGAGAAAGAGCTACCAATCCATCTACCCGCCTACAATGTCTGTCTCTCTGTCTATCCCTATACACCCCCTCTATCTATCTATCTATCTATCTATCTATCTATCTATCCCCAGACATCTCCTCTCTCTCTCTATCTATCATATACCCCCTCTATCTATTTATCTATCTATTTATATCTCCCTCTCTCTCTGTTTTCACAGGTGAAATAGGCACCACTTTCTCCACACAGTGAAGAAGAAGGGATGGGGTCCAATCTGCCCCTCTGTTTGCAGTTCTTTTGCCCACTTCCATTTCCCTGCCTATCCATGGCGGCTGGCCTGACCTACAGGGTAGATCATCTGGCCATGGTGATCTCCCATTACTTCCAGAGACACATGAAGAAAGAACATCAAAGAAAGGCCTTCACTGTTCCCGCCCATTTTATGAAGGCCAAGAACTATGCATACTGCATGCTAAGGGAGAGAAAGTGGGTAAAGACGTCTCCCAAAAAGATTCTTTTGATAGTTCTCTGTTCCTTCTCTCAGCCTTACCATATCAGCTCCCTAACCCCTCAAAAAATTACCTGAGCTCCCCTCTGTGCTGCTAAATCTTATTCTGTACTACCCCTCCTGAGAGTCTTAGGGGGTCACGGTTGGGGACCCAATATTCCCCCCCCCCCATCTTTCACAGGGCTTCTAAGGTGGGAAACAAACCCCACTCCATTCAAGGTTGCCAAGGACCCTGGGACCCCCTAGGGTAATACACACATACCCCTAGTCCTAGAACAGAGATGGAGCCAGTTGCAACAATCTTCATCCAGAAAAAGCCAGCTCACAGCCACTCCATGCTATCCAACCTCGCAAGAATTCATCCTCGTTCTGTTTCTCCACTCAACCCCCTGAGAGCCGAACCTAATGCTGCAGATCCCGCACTGCACCCCACTGGAACCCAGCCTAAGGCCATTGCCCCCAGGAGGTCCCCACTCTACCCAACAAGATCCTAATCCAATGGTATTGACCCCTCAAGTTCCTCACATAACCCCACAAGAACCCAACTCCATGCTGTTTCTTCTAACAAAGCCCCAACCCTAAAAGACTCCAAACTAATGCTTTTCCTCAGTAAATTCTCCCACTCAATGCTGGAAGAATCCAATCCAAATGCATTCCCTACCCATCCCTAGGAGGGTCACGGCTACTCCCCCAACAAAATCACAACCCAACCTGACAAGAACCTAACCCATACATCTTCCAATCCATACGTAGCCAAACTCCACTCTTCCAGTCTGAGGCCAACTCCAAACCCAGATCTCTCATGACTAAATTCTAAGCTGTTTCTCCCATGCCAGTTACTCTCACAATCTTTAATGCCTCACATCCCATGCTACTGTAATTGCCATATATTCTGAGGTCTTGGGGCTTTTTGTACAAACGACATGTATTGATTTACATGCACCTGCATTATTTTCTGTTGCATTGCAATAGCCTGCATTGTTTTGCTTTGCATTGGCTTTCCTGAATTTGCATTGCATTGCCAGGGACTGCATAGTGCTGCATTGTAGCATGGCATCATGCCTTATTGCATTATACTGCATTGCTTGTACATGGTGTTCTTTCATGCTACCCTGTTGCATTGCCTGGTAGTGCACCAATTTATACTGTGTTGTGCTGTCAAGTGCTATAGAAACATAGAAATGTAGGCTTGGAAGGGACTTCGAGAAGTCATCAAGTCCAGCCCCCTGGGCTGAGGCAGGACCAAGTACATCTAGACTATCGCTGAGAGGTGTTTGTCCAACCTGTTTTTCAAAACCTTCAATGACGGGGATACCACTACCTCCCTTGGAAGCCTATTCCAGAATACAATGACCCTGGTAGCTAGAAAGATTTTTCCTAACATCGAACCTAAATCTCAATTGCTGAAGATGTATTTGTCTTACATTTATTATTATTAATCGTGTTTATTATGGTTTTCTGTAGGACCAACCAAGGATGGGGTCCCATTGTGCCAGGGGCTGCACAAACACAGAGTAGCAGCCGTTCCCTGCCTGAAACAGTTTATAGTCTCAACAGACAGACGCAAGGTGAGGGAAGGGGTAGAACGCGCCAGTACAGTGAATGGTACGATGGTGGCAAATGACACGTTAGTGCCGCGATTTTTTTAAGGTGGGTTTAATTAGGAGGGGATTAGCTAAATGACAGACAAGTGCAGGGAGGTTGAAAGGACGGGAGGTGAGGGGGACAGTGCAGGGGAGAAGCGAGGCAGGTGTGAGGTGGAGTCAAGGTAAGGAGTAGGTGGGGGAGGAAAGGAGAAGGTTGGCGCAAACAGCCAATCAGCACAAAAAGGAGAAAGTCCAGTTTGAATTCCAGAAAGTTCTGTGACCATGTGAAGGTCCCTGCTTTGTATTGCATTTGTTCACATTGCAGCGAGCCTTTGCATGGCATTGTGTTGCACTGACTTGCCTTGTGAGTGGAGCTGTGTGAATAACTGATTTGGGGGTTCACTGGCCAGTCTGAATTTAAAAAAAAAATCATTTGGGGTGGACCTGAACCAACATTTTTCAGAATTTCTGGCAAATCAAAAATTAAAAACTATCATTTCAGGTGAAACAAAATTTGTTCAGCTTGAAATAAAACACTTGTGTAGAGAAAGCCCCTGGTGGGCCAGGCCAGTGTGTTTACCTGCCCCATCCGCAGGTCCGGCCGATCACAGCTCCCACTGGCCACGGATCGCTGCTCTGGGCCAATGGGGGCTGCTGGAAGCAGTGGCCAGTAAGTCCCTCGGCCTTAGTTAGAAAGTTTTTCCTACTCTCTACACTGGGATGAATTCAGGTTGGAACAGATGCATAGAAGGGCTGCGAGAATAATTAGGGGAATGGAAGGCCGGTTTTATAAGGGGAGACTGGAAGAGCTTGGCTTGTTTAGCCTAGCAAAACCCAGACTGAATGGGGGTTTGACTGCTCTGTGCATGTATATCAGGTAAGCGAACACCCTGGAGGGAAGCTCTTGAAGTCAAAGCACAAGAACAAATGATAAATTTCCCATGAGTAAGTTGAGGAAATTAGAAGCTTGGGAACCATCTAAAAATGGAGGTTTTGGAACCACCTCCCACCAGAAGTAGTGGGGGGGGGGAACACCATAACTAGTTTTGAGATGGAGCTTGATACATTTATGAATGGGATTATATGATGGGGTTGCCTGTCATTTCAGGTGACTAAACTTGATGACCATAGAAGTCTCTTCCAATCCCACTCGGCACCTATCTGCATCTTTAGGCAACCGAATGCTTTTCCAAATCTGGACCTTAGGCATTTTTGAAAATGTTACCATCAGTCCCTTCTGAAAATCATCAGCTAATCTTTAAAACACTAAGGCTAATTTTAAAAAATTTCAGAGCCGTGAATGTAAGTCAAGAGCCCAACTCTCATTTTCCCCTCTAAAGCCAAATGGATTGACTTTTGGGAGTAAGGAGACAGTAGGATCTGGGTTTACGCAGAACTTCTGAAAATCTAGCCACTTCTTTAAAGGCTTTAATATGCATTAAGATGTCCATCTTTAGAGGCTCTAAGTGGAAAAAGTTGACCCTGCTCCTTAAATTTATATGACACCTCTTGTCTTTATTTCCTTTGCATTTCTCTTGACCTGGTCTTAGGTTTGTCTACTGGGAAATCTCAGAAACTAATATTTATAAAGCCCCCATCTAGTCCAGTCGTCCAGATCAAGGTTGTTGTTTAGTGTATCACCCAAGAGCTAACCTCAGTAGACCCAAAGAATCTCCCTCAAGTCCTCTCTGCTCCATCTCCACCCAGGGCAGGACTGACCCCAAGGCTTTCTCCACCTGAGTCTAGTTTAAAATGAAAACTGGGGTTTCCAACAGGTCACTGTGAGATAGGCACAAAACTTATATTGTCAGTCAAAAGGATTTGGGCACAGCACTCTTTTAAACCCCTTTAAAAATCCCACCCCAAGTGCTCAGCTAGGAAGTCATTAGCCAAGGTGATACCATAGAGTGGGGCATAGTTTGTCCATTTCTTGAAGATGGGCTAGGCTGGGAAGTGGGGTCTTGTGGGTTGGAGCAGAGGGGTCCAGGAGTCAGGACTCCTGAGTTCTATTCCCACCTCAAGGAGGGGAGTAGCATCTAGTGGCTTAGAGTGGGGATACTGGGTGTCAGGACTCCTGGGTTCTGTTCCTGTCTTTACTACTGAGTCATTGTTGGGGAACCCGGTGCCTCAGTTTCCCCAATGGTTATAATAATGGTTACCTACCCCACAGTGGGGGTTTAGGGGGTCTGTGAAAATTAACAACACTTGGGTGGCAGCTGCTAGTTAGCAGAGCCAAGGGTTTGAATAATTTACAGCATGTTGTTCACTTTGTTTTTCACCACCAAGCCCACAATGGCTGTATTTTTTAACTTAGTCAACAATGGCCTTTCCATTCTGAGCCTCACAAATCAAATCTGCCCCAAGCCATGCCAGTCTTCTACCCCAGAATGTCTCAAAGGGGAAACATCTGCTGCCAGCTGTTTTGATAAACAGGACACAGATGTTCTCAGTCAGGCTAAATTGGAGAACGGTTCTTGGCCTAACCACAAAGACCTTCAGCGCATGATACAAGAGGAAACGGAGAGTAAATTTAACCTTCCCTGAAATTAACTTATTTGCTCATGCTCTGAGAATGACTCGAGGGCTCACGGCAGATGAACAACTGAACATCAGCTCGCAGAATGCTGCTGAAGCTAAGAGGGTGAATGCAAGCTCAGGACTTGGGATGTCTAAGCAGGGGAACATCAAGAAATAAACTGGACATTTAATGGACTCTATGGGCTCTTTCAATGGAATTTCCATGGGATTCCCTTTGAGATACACAGGACTGGAAGGGACCTCTGGGGTCATAAACTTATTAAGCAAGATCCTAAAACTTTTGCCCCCCTCTCCTCCTAGGTGAAGATGGTTCCTGAACCTCTTCCTGTGATGGTTAGAAACCTTCTTCTCCTTTCTAGACTCAGATTATTCCTGGCCATTTCATACCCACTGGTTCTTGTCCTTTAGCACCAGTAGCTCTTCCCCGGCCTGGTGCTTATCAATAACGAGGAGAAATAATGGCTCAGTTGAACGAGGCTGACAGTGATTTCAACACACACACAGCTCAGATTTCTCCCTAAATTCGATTTCCAGAGCATCCAGAGTCTAACATTGGCACTGATGGGTAACTAGTACCTCTGGGGATCAGGTCACTTCCAGGTAGGGGAACAAGGAGTGTGACTTTAGGCACTAGTGTTTGCAGATGTCCATCTCTATAAACTGGATAAACTTTCCCCGCCCCACAGAACGTGCGCCTCTAGGGAGGGTGAGTTGCAGAACTGACAGAGAAAAGCTCAGTGAAAATCCTGAGGTCACGGGACAAAGATAAAAGAATCCATCACCCCACCAGCGGTCAGAGCAAAGGGGGACTTTAAAGAGGCAGAATTAACCAGGCTATGATCCAACTGGGGAGGTACTCAAGTTCTCGGGGGCAAGTGCCCAAAGATTTATGACAATTAGTCAGGTCTCCCAACTTTCAACTCATTCAGAATATGTTGGCTTCTACATATGATGACACCTAACAGAGAGGGCAATTAGCTAGATAAATGTGGGGAGGACTGGATGGATGGATGGATGGATGGATAACAGGGGACTGGAAGATACAGTGAGTAGTGTTCTCATAGGTTAAATCCCACAAAACCATCCTCAAATGCAGCAACCAATTTTTTAATCCATTTTATTTTGGATCAAACACACAATTCCCATGTAAGTTGCACATTAAAAAACAGAGCAAATGAGAGACTCTTCTCCCTTGACAGAGTCCAGATTGACCAGCCCTCAGGACACTACAGACCTGCAAACACACACACACACTCCCACAAACAAGGAAATCCGGTCCTTGCCATGGGACGGGAGTGGAGGGTTGAGGGGAATGGGGTTGAGTTCAAGCTCCAGTGTGGGCTGTCCCTTGGGGACATCTGGGGAAGGACTCTGCCCTCCCTGCTCTGGGCTCTGCAGAGCTCAGACCCTTCAGTGGCCTTTGTGGCACCCTCTGAGCTGCTGTGGAACATGGTCCCTCCAGGAGTCCGGAGAAAGGGCGGGAGCCTGGGAGGGCTGACAATGGAGGGAGGGAATGAAGAGGATGAAGCAGTGCTGTTCACCTCCAAGGAGCCCGGAGCCTGGCACTCCCAGCACCTATGGGACACAGAGAGCAGAGGGGTTCAGCCGGTGCCATTGGACCCGGTGTTGGGCTCATGGGCAGCATCCTACGCTGGGAAAGCAAGGCCAGAGGGGTCCTTTGGGACCATCTAGCCTGTCCTGCTGCGTAACCTGGGCCATGGACCTGGCCCAGTCATGCCTGTGTCCTGCCAGGGTCTCTGCATTGAGCTGGAGCTCAACTTCCAGACAGAGACACCGGCCTTGTCAAACCGCCTCAGGGAACGGCCACTGCCCAGCGGGTGCCACACACCAACTCCCTGGGGAGACACGGCTGTCTAAGCCGATTCTGCTTCTGGTTCCAGGTCCCGGCACCATGTCCCAGCCACAGAACCGGCTTCACAGGCTGCTATGGCCCTTTGTGCATCTGGGCCCCACTACAGATCCTTAGTGATCATGGCTGAGTGGTTAGTGATTGACGCTCATTGGTCCTTGAACATTTGTTCTGGTTTCCTAATTAGTGATCATTCCTTTTTGGTCTTTGATCATTCATTGCTGATTATTGATAAGTGATTATGATCAGTTAATAAATACTAGCAGCTTATTAATGGTTGATGCTTCATCCTTGAGCCGGCTGCAGCCCCACTCCTGCCTTGTTCCCATCTGGCTCCAGCCCTGCTCCTGCCTTGTTCCCATCTGGCTCCAGCCCTCCTCCTGCCTTGTTCCCATCTGGTTCCAGCCCTGCTCCTGTCCTGGTCCCAGGCTTTCCTCCCTCCAGGTAACCTGGTCCTAAACCTGGGCTCTAATTCCTGACTTTGGTTTGAGCCTCTGACAATGATAAAATCACACAGATGTAGGACAGGGAGAGACCTCAAGAGGTCGCCTAGTCCCATCTCCTGCTGGGGGCAGGACTGAGTAATAACTCATCCATCCCTGACAGGTATTTCTCTAACCTGTTCCTAAAAACCTCCAACAATGCAGGCTCCACAACCTCCCTGGATAATTTGTTCCACTATTTATCCTGCCTGATAGTTAGGAAGTTTTTTTCAGTGTTCAAACTAAACTGCCCTGGCTGCAGTCCAAGCCCATTGCTTCTTGGCCTGTCCTCACAGGATAACGAGTGCAATTTTCACCCTCCTTTTTGTCACAACCTTTTATGTATTTCAGAAATGTTACCATGTCATTCCCCCGCCCCGGCCACCCCAGTCTTCGCTGTTCCACACTAAACAACCCCAGTTCTTTCAATCTCCCCTCACAGCTCATGTTTTCTAGCCCTTAAATGATTTTTGTTGTTCTCCTATGGCCTGTCTCCAACTTTTCCACATCTTTCCTGAAATGTGGTGCCCATCACTGGACACAAGACTCCAGCTGAAGCCGTATCAGCACGGAGCAGAGCAGAAGAATTACTGCTTGTATCTTGCTCACAACATTCCTGCTAATACAGCCCAGAATTTGGTTTTTCCCCAAAAATCTTACATTATTGACTCATATTTAGCTTGTGATGCAGTCTGACCCCAGATCCCTTTCCGCAGTCAGTTCCCGTTCTGCATGTGGGCTACTGGTTCTTCGTTCCCCAGTGGTTACCTTGCATTTGTCCTCGCTGAATTTCATCACTGACTGTGGGTGACTGGGTAGTTCCCGAGGACGGCTGATGGCTGGTGGCTGCATGCTGATGGGCTGAGATAGATTACTGAGCACTGGTTATTGCTAGAAGCAGTGAAGCGTGACCATGAAGGTAGCAGTTGCTGTTACCTTAAGCAGCGTGACGCCGGCGCTGTACAACAGGCTGAGCAGGAAGAGAGCAATGAAGGCAACAGGTGTCCAGAGACCATCAGATTCCTCCTCTCCTCCTTCAGCATCGATGCCTTGGTCCTCCACTGGGCAGTGAGGAGCTGGGGGTGAGATAAAGGGGCCGGTTAGAGAGGCCTCTTCGTTAAGCCAAGGAGTTGAGTGGGCACAGCAGGGAGCTCTGGTCTGTGCTCTTGGCAGGAGCTCCTGTCCAGGGCCAGAGACAGAGGGCTCCCTGCCAGGGGACACTGGGTGGGCTGCAGGTGGAGACTCCCTGTCACAGGCTGCAATTCTCAGAGCAGCCTCAGGGATTTCAGCCCCCAACTTCCATTACATTTCACACCCTTTGGCTCCTTTGCAAACTCCAGACAGCAGCACTTCATGCCCCTCCCCGAGCATGCCCTCCCCCTCCCTTGGCCAGCCAGGGAACTGGGCTGAGACCTGCCAGTGCAGAACTCAATGGGGCCAGGCACACCCATCAGGCAGCAGCATCTTCCCAGTCAATGCCAGCTTGAGTTGTGCTGGGACCGGTTCCTGGGCAGTAGCGGCACCAATTCCCCCACCATCAAAACTCCCTATTTTGGGGACCTGGGGAATTTACCCACAGAGCTGTTCTGAGACCTCCCACAACTCGTACCATCCCAGAGGGAGTGTGGTCCAATGAACAGACCACTGGGATGAGACTCAGGACTCCCATGGGTCTATTCCCAGCTCTGTCATTGACATTGTGGGACCTCAGGCAATTCACCTCCTTTCTCTCTGCCTCGGTTTCTCTTCACACCCTTTCTCTGTTTGGACATTAAGCTCTTCTGGACAGAGACTGTCAATTACTCTATGTGCATGCAGCTCCTAGCGCATTGGGGTCCCAAACTCAGTGGAAACCTCTACACACTACTGTAATACACCTAATAATGGGGCCATCTGATGGGAACAACTTTAAAGCCACTACCCGCTTGGACTTCATTTCAATCCATGCTCTGAGAAGGGGGAAGATATGTTGACCATCGCCACATTTGGGCAACACCTGACCAACCCACCCACAAGCCCGAAGGAAATGGGGAAAGGCATGGCAGCTCCATCAGTAACACCCTGAGCTTCCTCATATTGTCATGACGCTGGAAACAGAAGTGATGGCCCCTATAGCGAGGCAGTCTGGTTCCCCACCACCTCAGAGAGGGACGAGGCCCTCTGGACTCCAAAGTGGGCAGAACCAGTGGAGCTTGCGCCCACCCCCAGAGGTCTGGGCACAGGACAGAAGTAGAAAATCCCAACCCCCGAGCTCACTAGAGCCCTGGCCACCGGAGAAGTCAGACGCCTGTGGCAGAGCTCCTGGTGGGGATAGTCCTTCAGTCTGCGGCTGATCCAAGGACTGGCCAGACCAGCCAAGGCTTGATGCTGACCAGGTCTCGGGGAATCTATTAAGTCTGCCTGTGGCAAGCTACCCAGAGGAGTACCCGGAGGAGCCCATGGTGCTGTGTTCTTGGGCCCTGATCCTTTCATCTCAGATCTGCTAAAGCTTCATCAGGGGACATTTGAGTCATAAGGCAGAGGTCTCTAGTTCTATTCTGGATCACCCTGATTTTGGCCATGGACATTGGACTACAACAGGGTTTCTCAAACAGGGGTCACCGCTTGTGTAGGGAAAGCCCCTGGAAGGCCGAGCTGGTGTGTTTACCTGCCCAGTCGGCAGGTCCGGCCAATCGTGGCTCCCACTGGCCACGGATTGCTGCTCCAGGCCAATGGGGGCTGTGGGAAGCGGCATGGGGCAAGGGACTTACTGGCTGCCACTTCCAGCAGCTCCCATTGGCTCGGAGAAGCAATCCGTGCCCGGCGGGAGCCGCAATGGGCCGGACCTGTGGACGGGGCAAGTAAACACACTGGCCCGGCCCACCAGGGGCTTTCCCTACACAAGCAGCAACCCCTGTTTGAGAAACCCTGGACTATAACCTGAAAAACTCGTTCAAGGGACTCTTTGCAACTCTGAAGCCAACCACCTCTGCTATGAAACTGACCTAAGAACTCAAGTCCTACCTTTATGTATGTGTCTTTTAACCAGTACTGACTCTCTCACTCTTATCTTTTTTAATAAATTGTAAATTACTTCATAAGAATTGACTGTTTGGGTAAGATCTGAAATACTCATTGACCTGGTGGGTAATGTCTCCAATCCTTTGGGACTGACAGAACTTCTATATGATGAACAAGATTTTCAGTAATCCTCATCCTGTCTGGGTGGGAGCTCAAGGCTGGGTTACTCTAAGGAAGCTGTATTTCTGTCTTCTGGGTAACCAGTAAGGTATTGTAGAAGCTGTTTTGTTTCTAGTTTGGTGAATCTATCAGGATAACCACCAGTCAAGGGGATTGGCTGCCCCATTCTTTGCAGTTTGTCCCGATTGTGTGATCTCAGCATGGCCCTCCAGAGACCCCAGTCACTTTCCATGCAGGTACTTATACATATCATTGAAGCCAACTCTTGAATGTCTCTTTCATAAGCTCAACTGATTCAGCTCCTCCTGTCTCTCACTGGAATGTATTTTCTCCAGCCCTCTAATCATTTTTCTAGCTCTCTTTTGCACCCTCTCCAATTTTTCAACATTCTTTTTGAATATTGGACAAGAGAATGGCCACAGTGCATGGGAACAATTCTCCAGCTACTCCAGTATCCTGTCTTCCAACAGTGGCAGATACCAGATGCATCAGACGGAATGACCAGAATGGGACAACGGTCAAATGATTAATCCACTGTCATACAGTCCCAGCATCTGACCATAAGAGGCTTAGGGACACCGAGAACATAAGGTTGCATCAATGACCTGCTTGGCTAATAGTCATTGATGGACCTATTCTCCATGAATTTATCAAATTCTTTTCTGAACCCAGTCATGCTTTGGAACTTCACAACATCCTTAGTCAACAGGTTCCACAGCTTGACTCTGTTGTGTGATTGCTGTAAACCTGTGGCCATTTAATTTCATTCGGTGAACCATGGTTCTTGTGTTATGTGAAGGAGTAAATAACACTTCCTTTTGTCACACGAGTCATGAGTGTATCGACCTCTGTAAAATCCCCCCAGTTGTCTCCCTAGATGAACAGTCCCAGCCGCTTTATTCTCTTCTCATATGGAAGCTGTTCCATAGCCCTGATCATTTCTGTTGCCCTTCTCTGAACCTTCTCTATTTCTGTTCTATCTCTTTGGCGATGGGGTGACCAGAACTGTGGGCAGCAGTCAAGGTGTGGGCGTGCCGTGGATTTATACAGAGGCAATGTGGTATTTGCTGTCTTATTATCTGTCCCTTTCCTAATGATTCCCAACATGTCATTACCGCTTCTGACCATAGCTGCACGTTCACCCCAGAACCGGATGCTGTATTCCAGTGTCAGTCTCCCCAGTGCCGTACTCAGAAGTGAAATCACTTTCCCTGGTCACCACAACCCTGGTCACACATCCAGGGATGATGGGAACGGAGCTCGTGGCAATGAAAGATCCTAACCCAGTCTCACCCTGATGCCTAGCTCCCTGCAGACATAACATCAGATTCCTGGGGGCTCTGCCTCTGCATCTTATGTGGTCAGGTGAGGACGCATCTGCTAGTGGTTCTGACGCCATAGCAGCCAGGGCTACATTGCTAGACAGATGCGATGGTTAAGATGCAAGTCTTGGAGATGGGAAATCAGGGCTCTATTCCCATCTCTCCCACTGACCTGCAGTGTGACCAGAGACAAGCCACTTGGGCTGGGGTCTTTAAAGGACTCTTAGGCAGTTAGTTGCCACTGAAATAAATTCATAATTCCAAGGGGAGTTGGGCATCTCACCCCTCTGAGCATCCCGGATATAATCCTTTTGTGCCAAAATATCCTCTCCCAGCCTCTCTGTGGACAGGGATGGACAGCTAGACTCATGACACTGCATGAGGATGGATGGATGTTGTAGAAGCTAATATAGACAGATGACACTGCAGATGTTGGATGGATGGACAGGATTGCAAAAGAGAGAACAGACAAACTCAGATATTGCCAACCGAAATATGGATAAACAGACACAATGCAGAGAGAGAGATTTGCAAGTGGGCAGGAAAATGGACAGCTAGTAAAGAGGGGGAAGCAGACACAAGTACAGCAGAGGATAGAATGGATGGATAGATCCTGCCACAAGGAAACACCAAAGGGTTATTGGTGAGGGATGAGAACCAGGAGTCCTGGCTGGCAACCCTGACACAACCCCCCTGCTATAACCCACTAGACCCACACACACACACTCTGCCCCCAGAGCTGGAAAAAGAACCCAGGAGTCCTGACTCTCCATCCCTTTCTCTCTCATTAATTTGCACATTTCATCCCACACACAAATGTGTAACACCCAGTCTCACTGACCTGAAACCGGATCAGAGCTGGTGACCCCTAGAGACAAAAGGATCCATGTCCCATTCCCTACACCCTGAGCCAGGAAGATTGGAGCAAGTGCCCCCTACAGGGGAAAGGCTGAGTTCTAACCTTGAATCTTGAGGATGGTCTTGACAATGGCCGATGGGAAGTCTTGGTGTTTCATGGTGCAGGTGAACTACTCCCCCGCCTGCCACTCCTCCACGCACACCCACAGGATGCTGGTTGCACTGTAGGTACCATCTTCCTGCAGCACCGGATCCCTGGAGACCACGGCCAATGGGCCCCCGCTACCCCGGTTCCAGGACACCTCCAGGCTGCTGGGGTCTACATGCCGCTCACCAAACAACTGATGGTGGCGTTCTGTGCTATGTAGAGGTCCTCCAGGGAAGGCAGAAGGAGAGACACCTTCAGTGGGTGTTGATTACAGTTGCTGCCACCTGGTTGGGGGCAGGAGGCAACGTTGAGGGCTGGAATGAGCCAATACTCAGGAGGCACCAGCTGATAAATAAGTACCTCTGCCTCAGGGGAACAAAGCCGAGGGGCTGTTTGGGAAGGGCCCGAGGATCATTGGGGTGGGAAATAGGGCACTGGCTTCCCTGATGGAAGGGGCACGATCCTCATCTCATGGGGCATCAAGAATAATGACTGAGGTTTTCCAACACACTCCGGGATTGGGATTGGGATTCCTGGGTCCCATTATTATTATTTGGGTCTCTGGGTCCCATGAGCAGATCTGAAGGCCTCTGGCTCCCATGGGAGAAAGACCCATTGGTGAAATCACGGCAGGGGACAGACCTGCCATGTTTGCTCAAATCAGGGTCCTTCCAGTCTCAAATTCATGAACCCAATGAAGATGGCAGAAATGACAGCTGGGACACAGAGAGGAGAAATGACCTGCCCATGGTCCTGGCTCCCAGCCCCCTGCTGGCACTACTAGATCCCGCATCCAGAGCTCAGGACATAACTCACATCCCCTAAAACCCTCCCCTTACACAGGCAGAAGGTGCTCTTTATATTTCACCCCAGTGATATTCCGGCTGCTGGTCTCCCAAAGTCCCTCAGGGTTGTGACCACAACTCTCACTGCAAGCCGATGTGGGAGTTGAGAGCGTGAATCCCTTTGGAAACCCCAGCATTGAAGCCTGAACTGGTGCTAGCTCCCTCACTAGCCCCTGGGGTAATGGGGGGCACTGGCCATATTGGGATGAACAACCCTCTCGTCGCCCTTTGGAAGCTTCAACTCACAATTCTCTGACTTCACCTTCACCGTTTCATTCAGCGTCACGTGCCACACCAGGCAGAAATCCTGGGGCCCTGCTTCTCCTTCCCCCGTGGGCCTGGCGACTCTCAAGATGCTCTGAGTGGAGTAGGCCTCACCAGATCTGACACAGGGCCACTGCTGTAGTGGGAGGCAGGGACTATGGAGCTGTTGTGCTCCCAGCAGAGGTTGACGTCTGCCGGGAAGAATCCAGTGACGTCACGGAGGAACGTGTGGAAATCTTTCTTCCCTGAAGTTTCCTCTGGGTCCAGGCAGGAGACAGTGGCTGAGACAGTAGGTGCGTGGGCAGGGTAGGCTGGAAGGGACAGAGATGTGAGATGAAGCTAATTTCTCTCCCAGGGATGGAATATGTCTCCTCTTAGTCCCTTGGTGGAACATGTGAGGGGTGGCTAACCTTGGCCATATTTATTATGTATTTGCTGTTTTTCCTTAAATCCACAGCTTATGCTATGACCATGGAATCTCAGCTTTCATTTAGGGTCTATCCCCACTGGCTGCAAAAAAAAGTCTGAAAACATGATCCCCACTCACTCCTTTTGTTCCTGACTCACAAACCAGGAAGCAAATAAAAGCAGCCCAACATTTATTAACATTTCTAGATTTTTTGCACCTGTTTCACAACTTTGTGCTTTGAAAAATTGAAAAGGGCTCATAGAAGAGCCTCAGTGATGATTCAGTAGCTGTAAATGAGAGATTTAAGGAGCTATATTGATTCAGTTCAGGGTAAACTGAAGATGTGACTTGAATAGTGTATGAATACCTTCCCGGGGATAAAACATCAGGTACTAAAACAGGGTTTCTCAAACAGGGGTCGCCGCTTGTGTAGGGAAAGCCCCTGGCGGGCTGGGCCGGTGTGTTTACCTGCCCCATCTGCAGCTCCCACTGATCGCGGCTCTCACTGGCCGTGGATCCTGCTCCGGGCCAATGGGGGCTGCTGGAAGCAGCATGGGCCAAGCGACTTACTGGCAGCCGCATCCAGCAGCTCCCATTGGCCTGGAACAGCGATCCACGGCCAGTGGGAGCCACGATCAGCCAGACCTGTAGATGGGGCAGGTAAACACATGGGCCCGGCCAACCAGGGGCTTTCCCTACACAAGCTGCGACCCCGCTTTGAGAAACCCTGTACTAAAAAGTTCTCTAATCTAGCAGAAAAGGCAGAACAAGAACCAATGGCCGGAAACTGAAACCAAACACGTTCAAATTCGTTGTAAGGCAACAATATTGGAAGAAAACCATTAGAACAAACTATCAAGAGAAGTGGTGGATTCTCCATCTCCTGAGGGGTTCCAATCCAGACGGGACGTGTCTCTAGATGAAGCGTTAGTCAAAGATATGTTACTGAGCTCGACGAAGGGATAAATGAGTGAAATACTCTGGCCAGGGAAACATGAGGTCTGACTAGATGACCTGATGATCCCTTCTGGCCTCAGACTCAATGAATCTACCTTTGATGGACCATCTTAACCCTACTTTCTATCTTCTGTCCCTCATCACCTCTTCTGAGGGCCCCGGCTGAATCACCACTTTGAAAGATCCAGGAAATATCCACCAGATCCTCCTCTATTGCCTCACCTCCCTACTGGAGTCTAGTGAATTGCAAGGCCTTCATTTTCCATGGCAGAAGCTGGTCTGAGAACATGCAGCCTGACTATTATTGTGGTGGTGTCTACCGGCCCAGACTGAGACCACAACCCCCTCCTGCGAGCCGGCGAAGGGACGTGAAAGAGAACCCCTGTTCCAGAAACAGACACCAGCTGAGAGAAACAAAGGACCCTTATCCCCTCTTTGCAGGCTTGGGCACAGAGCGAGAGTAAAGTGACTTTGGCTGAGTTCACACAGGGAGTTGGGACTTACACGCGGATGTACTCACTTGTGTCCATGAGTGGCATATCCTGGGTGACTTCTCCAAAACAAGGAGGTGTCACTTTGCAAGTGAACTTGGTCCTGCTCTTCCATTACTCCAAGCTTATTTCGTGGGTGCTGATGACGCTCTGGATCCCATTGCTTTGTTCCAGGATTCCTGTCTCTGCATCAGAGCTGGCTTTCTCATCACTTCCCAAGCCACCTGAACATCTACCAAGCTATAAACCAGCACGTCACACAGGCTGTCTCCCCAATTAGGTCATCGTAAGACGGCTCGGTGACAGAGACAGATGGAATCACTGAGGCAGGCTCAAAAATACAAAGGACTTGTTTCAATAGGGAAAGAAGAGCAGAAGACTCCATGAATTCCCGGCACCATGAAGGATACTACAGTGACGGGTGTTACAGAATCATAGAATATCAGGGTTGGAAGGGACCTCAGGAGCTCATCTAATCCAACCCCCTGCTCAAAGCAGGGCTAATCCCCAGACAGATTTTTTACCCTAGTTCCCTAAATGGCCCCCTCAAGGATTGAACTCATAACCCTGGGTTCAGCAGGCCAATGCTCAAACCACTGAGCTATCCCTCCCCTCTTAGAGGGGGACTGTCAGTCCCCTAATTTGTGAGCCTCAATTTCATGGGATGTTAGAAGGAAGAAAGATAGAAACCATTGAAAAAAGCCTCTTTCTAGCTATCGACAATCCCGTAGCACTTTCTGTCTCTCCATCTACACTTTCCTGTGCAGACCTCCAGCTCTTTATTACTAATTATTCACGTACACACATCCCCTTTCTCCATCCATCCATCCATCAGACCTGTCTTTCTACCCAGCCATCACATCCATCTTCCCCTCCAGTCATTCCTCCTTCTATTCACAGTATCTAGCTCTCTATCCATCCAACCTCCATATCTTTCACTGCACCCATCCATCCCTCTCCCACCCACTCCTAGTATCCATCTCTCAATGTATTTCTATGTCACCCTGGGATCTGGGCACAGTCCCGCTTACCCTTAGATAAGGCTGGTTTCCAGGCAACCCTTCATCCCACCCCACCGTGCACGGCCACAGCCCCTCACCCAAGCACTCGCTGGTGTTGTGCATGGAGTACTCCATTCCCCGCACTGGGTGGGTCACTTCACAGGTGTAGATGTCCCCCTGCTCCCAGCTCTCCCTGGTGATGTTCACTCGGCTCTGGCCCACGTAGGTGCCGTTTGTGCCCTTCCCAATAGAGAAGTCCGTGGTGGGAAGGTTCCTCTTCTCGCCGTTCACCAGACATTCCACTTTGGCTGCCCCTGGGCTGAATCTCAGGAGGAGGCAAACCACCTCCAGCTGCTTCTCCATGATGTTGTGCTCACAGGAGGGGCCCAGGAGGCAAACCTCAGGATGAATTAGAGACTCACATACTGGCAGCAGAGAGACAAAATGGTTACCAGCTCAGAATCATGAATCAATTGCATTTGTACGGCACTGAGCACAATGTGCTCAAGTCCTGACTGACAACAGAGAGAGGAAAGATTTACCTTTCCCTCCTTCCTTCCCTCGGCACCATTCCATCTCTCTATCACTCTGTCTATGTCATCGCCTTGTTTCCATCCATACTTCTGTATCTCCATTTGTCCATCCACCTAGCCCATGCTCCGTACCATCCTTCCCTCTCTTTCACTCTCTCCATCTTTCCCTCGTCTCTGTCCATCCATACATCCATCCCTTTTCTTTTCTATCCTCCCTTCCATGGACTTTATCATTCTATCTCCCCCACTCCCTCTGACACTTTAGTGCACCCTTCTGCCTCAGTCCTTTCCTCATTCTCTGGCACCCCAACATAGCTCACCATTCGTGACCTCCACATCTATCGTTTTACGGGATGGGGTGTGCTCCACACTGCACTGGCAGGTGTTGTGTGCCAGGCCTCAGGAAGAGGCGGTGAGCTGGCTGACGAGGGAGAAGGCCCTGCCACTGCTCTGTGCCGTGGCTGGGAAGTCTTGATCCCATTGGTCACTCTGCCAGAATTCCACTTGATGTCCATGGGCTTCGGGAAATAGCCGCTAGGCAAGATACAGTCACCTCACAAGTGGGGCCCCCGGCTACATCGTCACAACAGGGGAACAAAGGGAACACAGAGGGGGCTTGCAGGAGCTCTATCTGAGAGAAAGGCAAGTGAGGACGTTCAGAACTGAGATCCTAAACCCAAAAAATGGTGGGACTCCAACCTCAGAAGGGGTTCTAAAGAGCTTGGCATAAAACCCAGGACCCCTGGCCGTCAGCCCGCTCACCTCTCCACTCCACCACACCCCACTCCTTCCCAGAGTCACAGATAGACCCCAGGAGTCCTGGCTCCTAACCCCCTATACACGCAAACTCACTAGATCACTCAGTCCTTTAAGAGCTTGTGATGCTTACAGAGAGATATGCTGCAAGGAAATATATGAATAGCTATCATCTCACTATTCTTCCCTTTCCAGGATCAGTCTATCCCAGACCTATCGTTAGAACAGGGGCAGGACTGGGAGCCAGAACTCCTGGATTCTGGCCTTGTCTCTGGGAAGGGACTGGGGTCTTGTGGCTTAGAATGGTGGGGCTGGGAACCAGAACTCCTGGGTTCTGTCCCTGGCTCCAAAACAGCAGTAAAGGCTGGTTCTTCACACATATGCACCCCATGGCAGGTTCTCTAAAAGGCCTCACCCTCACCCCCCAGAGACTTCAATCTTTTCAGAGGTCTGCAGACTCCGTGACCAAATCTTTGGTGAGATGCAGCAAACGACCAATAGGGGCTGAAAAGGGGAAGTTGAGACAAGTGACAGTTGTTTTTTCACCCCAGTGTTTGCCCCCATCCAATCCAATTTTCACACCTTCTCGCCAGCTTCAACACTGACAGCTCCTGCGTGGGCGTCACTGAGCAATAACAACCTATAATTATCTTTGGTGACCATTTGGAGGAAGAAGAGGGGATGCCCAACAGGCAAAGAAACCTCAGATGAACAATCCGACTGACACAGACCTCAGTGGATGCAGGGACACAACTCCCCGGTCTACAGTGCTGGGCCACGACCCACCATGGCTGAGAATTTGGTGAGTAAATTAGAGGAAAGTGGCTGCTAGTGGGGTGAGTACAGGGGGTCTTTTAACTCCATCGGAATGAGCCCTTTAGAGAAGAAAACTTTATAGAGAGAGGAGTAGGACTCTTGGGTTCTCTCCCCAACTCTGGCAGAGGAGTGGGGTCTGGTATTGGGGGAGGGGGTCAGAAGCCAGGACTCCTGGGTTCTCTCCCAAGCTCTGGGAGGGGAGTGAAAGCTAGGGGGTCACAGCAGGGGGCTGGAAGCCAGGACTCCTGGGTTCTCTCCCCAGCTCTGGGAGGGGAGCTGGGGCAAGTGGGTCAGAGAACAGGGCTGGGAGCCAGGACTCCTGGGCTCTCTCCTCAGCTCTGGGAGGGCAGTGGGGTCTAGTGGGTTAGAGCTGGGGGGGCCAGGTGGGTAACACAGGCCAGGCTGTGCCCCTGCCTCCAGGCAGAGATGGGGGAACAGAGGTGCTTTTCTCACACTCCACTTATAAGCTGTGATAACAGCTTTGAAAGGGGTCCAGAGCTGGACTAGCAGGGGGCTGCACATCAGGAGGTCGGGAGTGAGGAGCCCCAGCAGAGCTGGGTGGGGGCAGGGCTGGGCTAGCAGAGGTCTGCGGGTCAGGAGTGAGGGGCACTGGCAGAGCTGCGGGGGGCAGGGCAGGTCCGGGCTAGCAGGGGGCTGCACATAAGGCGTGAGGGGCACTGGCAGGGCTGCAGGGGAGCCCAGGGCTGGGCTAGCAGGGGATGCAGGTCAGAAGTGAGGGGCCCCAGCAGAGCTGCAGGGATGCGCAGGGCTGGGCTAGTAGAGGGCTGTGGGTCGGGAGTGAGGGGCACTGGCAGAGCTAGAGAAGGCAGGGCTGGGCTAGCAGAGGGCTGCAGGTTGGGAGTGAGGGGCAATGGCAGAGCTGGAGGGGGCAGGACTGGGCTAGCAGAGGGCTGTGGGTCAAGAGTGAGGTGCACCAGCAGAGCTGGGAGGGACAGGGATGGGCTAGCAGGGGCTGTGGGTCGGGAGTGAGGGGCACTGGCAGGGCTGGGGGGGCAGGGCTGGGCTAGCAGGGGCTGCAGGTTGGGACTGAGGGGCACTGGCAGAGCGGGGGGGGCAGGGCTGGGCTAGCAAGGTATGCAGGTCGGGAGTGAGGGGCACCAGTAGGACAGAGGGGTGGAAGGGCTGGGCTAGCAGAGGGCTGTGGGTCAGGAGTGAGGGCCATCAGCAAAGTTGGGGGCAGCCCAGGTCTGGGCTAGCAGGAGGCTAAAGTTTGGGAGGGAGGGGCACCAGCAGAGCTGTGGGGGAGGTGTGGGGGAGCCAGGGCTGTGGTGGGTATCAGGGGGCTGCAGGTTGGGAGTGAGGGGCTCCGTCAGGGCTGGAGGGGGCAGGGCTGGGCTGGCAGGGGCTGTGGTTTGGGAGTGGGGGGCACTGGCAGAGCTGGGTGGGGGAGGCCAGGACTGGGCTAGCAGGGGCTGCACATCGGTATTGGGGAAACCGGCTGAGTGGGGGGGGACCCCAGGTCTTGGCTAGCAGAGGCTGTGGGTCAGGACTGAGGGCCATTTGCAGACATGGGATGCTCAGAGTTGGGGGGCTGCAACTAGACAATCAGGGGAATAGCTGAATACTTTTAAGGGGATTTTATTGTCTCCTCTCTTTAGCCCAGTAATAAATATTTGCAAACAAAATCTTTCTAAACTGAGGCACAAATTTCCCCTTTGGTATGTCCCTTGTCAGAGGTAACCCCCTGAACTCACCAAGTGCAGGAACGCGTCTCCCTGAGCCGGCCCTGCCTCCTTCCACCAGCTCTGCGCTCACGCTCCATGCTGAGAGCCGGGCCGGGGGATTCACAGCACAGCTAGCTGTGAGCTCGGCTGCCTGGGGCTGGACGTAACTGGCAGCTCAGAGGCAACAGCTCAGGGGTCAGCTTCCCAACTTGGCCTTTGAGTTGAGCTGGCTCCGTTTTTGCGGCGCACTCAGCTGGAGACGCGTTGGTCTTCCTTTCCGGGGGACAAGCTCTGACGTCTCTGGCTAAAGCCCACTGGAGATGCAAACCCCGGTAAGTGCTCCCAAAGGCGCCTCAGCTTTGGGCATCTAGAAAGTGAGGCAGCTGGAATTCTTGGGAGATTTCTCCCGCAGAGTTTGGGAAAGTGTCCAGAAAATCTTCAACCCAATTGCTTGGAATCCGAGTGGTTTCTTGAGTGGGAACCTGGCTAGAAAGGTCGTGAGCTAGGGATGGTGATAACCAGTCGACTACTGAGTTTGATGGGAGGGAAGGTTTTTTACCCTAACCCCAGAACTATGACCCTAAACCAAACCTTAAACCCAACTACTTAGACCCCCAACTCTGTCCTAGCTCCCTAACCATGACCCTAACCCCAGCATCTTAACCTCGACAGATGCACCCATTCCTTCACCTCAACACCCTAATCCTCATCCTTTCCCTAGAGTCCAATCTTCATCCTTAACCACAGCCCTCCTCCCTAACTCTGACCCCCAACTCTGACCCTCTCTTCAAACCCAACCCATAACCCCAACGTCCCAACCTTATCCCCCAAACTCTGACTTTAGATTGCACAGGCTGCAATGGTCCTGGGATCAGTAGAGTCCTCATTGTTATTTCTCTGTAAAGTTCCTGGCACAATGAGACCTGGTCCTAGACTGGGTTTTCTAGACTACTGTGATACAAGTACTAACAATCAATTATACCCCTAACCATAACCCCAGCTCTAACCTGAACCTCCCCACCTTAACTCTCTGAGCACTAGGGTTTCTGTGTCTCCAGTTGGGTATCAAGCATCCCAGCCTCAGAAATATGAGTCATTGTCGCAAACTGACCCTTGGGGTAGGACCCAAGAGTCTCACTAACTCCCTCTGGGAAATGGCAGCAGAACTGGTTGGTATTTGAAGCTTGAATGGCTGCAAAATTTTCTAGAAATTCAATCACAACACATTAAATATTGACCCAAACCATTAAACCATCACCCATAATTCCATCTTTGCAACCTATAGCCCTTACCCCCAGCACCTGACTCTAACCGCTAACCCTTAATCCTCCTCCCCACGCATAATTATAACCCGAACTCTAACCCAAAGGGCTCATATGTCCCGGGTTCAATTGACAGTCCCAGTCTTTCTGAGGATATCTAACCACGTGTGTTTGAGCCATAGAAATGCTTACGAGCCAGCAGTGGCCATTGTTGTTACCACCTAGAAGGCTAATGAGAATATAACATTTAATATTCGTTCCCAAGCTAAAATTGCTAGTACAACAGGGTCTATTTAGCACCAAGAGAACTGGGGGCCCTGATCCTGCTCAGTCTGTGACACAACCTGGAAGATGGGGGGCAGCCTATCTCAGGTGCCCACTTACACACAGACATTACTAAGACCTTGCAGCTGTCAACAGTCTCACCCCAAACTGTGCTGTGTGAATGGAGCAGCGTGGGGCTTGCTAGGAGATGCTCTTCCCCGGCATTGAGTGCTGGCCCCAGTGTCAAGCTAGGGCCTGGTCTGCACAGAGTGGGGCAGGGATCAGTGGGGCTGTGTCTCATGGCCTCACGCTCTCTCCCTTTGCAGCTAGCAAAACGGCCCCATCTGTCTTTCCTCTGACCTCCTGCACCGGCGAAGTCACCACCTCTCAGGTCACCTTCGGCTGCCTGGCCAAAGGCTACTTCCCCGAGCCGGTCACCGTGACATGGAGCCCAAATGTCAGCTCCTCGGGCGTGAGGACCTATCCCTCCGTGCTGCAACCTTCCAGCGGCCTCTACTCGCTCAGCAGCCAGGTCAGCGTCCCGGCCAGCAGCTGGGAGTCTAACACCTATCGATGCACCGTAGAGCACCAGCCCACCCGCTCCAGCATCTCCAAGGAAATCCCAAGTAGGGAAAGCGCGGCGCGGCCCGGGGAGGGAGGGGGGTGGGAAGGGCTGGGGTTGTCTCAGGACCCTGCTCTGGTGACTGCTGCAGGGAGAGAGGATGGGAGCCTGCTAGTGCTGTGAGCTGATGGAGTCGCTGGGGTGGGTGGGTGGAGAGAGACACCACAGAGCGATGGGAGGGAATGGGGACAGGTAGACGGTGTTGGGTGCAGATAGTAGGGCGGGGGACTCAATAGGGGGCGCTATGCTGCAGGGAGCAGGGGGCTCAGCAGGGGGTGCTATGCTGCACTTAGCGGGGGGCTCAGCAGGGGGTGCTATGCTACAGGGAGCGGGGAGGGCTCAGCAGGGGGCGCTGTGCTGCAGGGAGCAGGGAGAGCTCAGCAGGGGGCGCTGTGCTGCAGGGAGCCGGGGCCTCAGCAGGGGGCGCTGTGCAGCAGGGAGTTGGGGCTTCAGCAGGGGGCGCTGTGCAGCAGGGAGCGGGGAGGGCTCAGCAGGGGGCGCTGTGCAGCAGGGAGTGGGGAGGGCTCAGTGGGGGGCGCTGTGCTACAGGGAGCGGGGAGGGCTCAGCAGGGGGCGCTGTGCAGCAGGGAGCGGGGAGGGCTCAGCAGGGGGCTCTGTGCTGCAGGGAGCCAGGGGCTCAGCAGGGGGCGCTGTGCTGCAGGGAGCCAGGGGCGAGGCGACTCAGGAGGGGTCTGTACAGCAACTAACCCATCACCCTTCTCCCAGAGCCAATCTCCGCTGAACCCCAAGCCCCCGAGGTGCACGTCCTCCACTCCTCCTGCACCACCAAGCCAGGTGCCATCCAGCTGCTCTGCTTCATCTCCGGCTTCTACCCTGAGCCTTTGAAGGTGGAATGGCTGGTTAACGGCGAGCCCGGGTTACTTCACGGGGACACTGTCCCTGCCAAGAAGGACGCCGACGGCCGCACCTTCAGCACCCGCAGCAATGCCAGCGTCTCCCAGGACGTGTGGCTGGAGGGCAAGACGTACACCTGCCAGGTGTCCCACCCGGGCACTGGGAGCAAAAAGCAGGCCCACGCCCGCAAGTGCGAAGGTGACGCTGAGCAGGGACGGGTTGTCTGGAGAGGCAAGGGGGACACGGGCAGGGATGAAGGGGGGAGGGGAACATGTGAGACTGGGATGGGCTTTGTAGAGGACAGGGAGTGAGGGGAGACTGGGATGGGCTTGGCAGGGGAGACCAGGCCTAGCAGCTGACTGGACTCTCCTGTCCCCAGAAGAAACAACATCTCCCAGCAACATCCAGGTCTTCCTGGTGCCCCCATCTCCTGCCGCCCTGTACGTGGCCCAGAGCCCCATGCTCACCTGCCTGGTGGTCAACCTGCCTAGCGACTCCGGCCTCCAGGTGGTCTGGTCCCGGGAGAAGCCAGGGTCTATTATCCCTGATCCTCTGACCCTCACTGAGCAGTTCAACAGCACCTTCACCGCCTCCAGCTCCATGCCCATCTTCACCCGCGACTGGGAGGCCGGCGAGACCTTCACCTGCAAAGTGGAGCACTCGGACCTGATCTCGCCCCTCATCAAATCGATCTCCAAGAAGCCAGGTAAGAGGAGAGGAGGGTCTCTAAGGGGAGAGACTCAGTCCCAGGACCCAGCATGGAGGGATGCTCTTTATGGGGAAGCCCCAACCCCCAACAACCTGGGATCCTGGCCCCTGAGTCCTTTTGCATCCCCAAATCCCCACCCTCAAATTGTGCTCCAGAGATACCAGCTCCCAGTCCCCAGCCCCTCCATCCTGGAAGAGAGAGGGGATCTTCCTACTCCCACACACACACACACACACATACACACACACACCATCCTTCTCCCCATCTGCCCCAGATGAGTAATGTGCATGGCTCATCTCTGTCCTCCATCCCCACTCACTGAAGGCAAGCACTCCGCCCCGGGCGTCTACCTCCTGCACCCCCACAGTGAAGAGCTGAGCAGCAAAGGAGACTCTGTCAGCGTCACCTGCCTGGTGCGGGGCTTCTTCCCCGAGGACATCACGGTGCAGTGGATGAAGAACCATGAAGGTGAAAAGGAGATCGACTACATCACCACCCCGCCCATGAAGGATGGAGCCAGCGACTCGAACTTCTTCCTCTACAGCAAGCTGAAAGTCAGCAAGGCCAGCTGGAACAGCGGGGACACCTACACCTGCATGGTCACCCACGAAGCCCTCTCATTGAAGTTCACCCAACGCAGCATCAGCAAAATCTCTGGTAAATGAAGAAGGCTCCTCCCAGCCCCACTGCTAACACTGTCCAGTACAGCTTCCTGTAAATAATCTCTGTGCCCTGCATGACAACAAGTGAATAAATGGAACTAGTCTGAGCTCACACCCAGGTTGCCTTCTTGTGGTGTGACTGGGTGAAATCTGCCAGTCGCCCAAGGTGGACGAGGTCCCAGGTTGCAGGCTGGGAGAAACTGAGATGCTATAAGACTGGGGATGCCAATTCCCAGATCCTGTGTGGGTGGATACATATATACCATGGATGGATGGGGAGATACATGGGTTGATGCCATGAAAGGAAATATGAGTAGTTGCCACGGAAGGAAGGATGGGTAGATATGTAGGTCCATGCCACGAAAGGAAGGATGGATAGATATGTGAGCCTATGCCACGGAAGGAAGGACGGGTAGATATATGGGTCCATGCCATGGAAGGAAGGATAGGTAGATATGTGGGTCCATGCCGTGTAAGGAAGGATGGGTAGATATGTGGGTCCACGCCGTGTAAGGAAGGATGAATACATGCACGAGCACATACACGCCATGGAAACAGGGATGGAGAAGGGGGTAGATGCACAGTTACAGACATACTGCAGAGGAACAGACACATTCAAGCCAATCTCAGTTGGAAGGCCAGGTGTTCAGAGAGATGATTAAATGGATACATACTTCAGATGGCAGGACAAATACACTGAGATATCACAAGCAGCAAGAGAGAAATAGGGAGATCATTATTTGGATTAAATTAACCCCTATATCCCCAACTGAGACCAGTACCCTGTTGGGATGGGCACAGCACAGACAGCAGGAGACAGTCCTTCTCACAGCCTAAATAGAGAAAGAGGAGGAAGAGAACAGAGGTACCAGAAGGGGGAGAGTCCTGCCCACAATTACCGAGCATGTCAATGACAGAGCTAGAAACAGAATCCAGGTGTCCTGCGTGTCCCACCCAGTGTGCCTGCTACAAGACTGCACTGTACACAGGGACTCATGGTTGGATGGTTCAAAGAGGGTGAATGCCAATGGATAAATAGATGTCAAGGGATAGAAAAAATCCCTGGGGATCTGCAGAAGGGTGGATGGATGGATAGAGGGGTGTGTTGGGGGGTATAGATGGATGGATGGCGAATGTTGGATGGGCACACTTTCTGAAGGAGTGATGGATGAATAAATGGATGGAGTGTGATAGATGGATGGGTGGAGATGGGGATGAATGGATGTATACATGAACGGTGGTGGATTGGTAGTCACATATGGCACTGGATTGGTACCGATGGGGATGGACAGGTGCCTGGATGAAGGGGTTGTTACACACAGTGAGTGAGTGAGAGATGAGGATGAAAGGATGGCTAAATATAATGGCTGACTACGCATGTTTGGGAAAGGATAGATGGCAATGGATGGATGAGAGTCAATGAGTACTGATGGTGATAGAGGGATGGGGTGGATGTATACTGAAAAGGATAGATAGATAGATAGATAGATAGATAGATAGATAGATAGATAGATAGATAGATAGATAGATAGATAGATAGATAGATAGATAGATAGATAGATAGATGGGCTTGCCTGGGTGAACGGTGAGGGATGAGGATGGATGGATTGAATAATAGACTGCACATTGGATGGATGGTTAGAAACAAGATTGGATGGGTGGGTACAGATCCGTATGGATGGTGGAAGATACAGATATAGGGTTAGATGGATGTTTATGGATGAGGAAGGACAGATGGATGGTACAGATCAGGAGGGATGGATGGAAGATACAGGGATGGATGGATGTTTATGGATGAGGAAGGATGGATGGATGGTACAGATCAGGAGGGATGGATGGAAGATATAGGGATGGATGGGTGTTTATGGATGAGGAAGGATGGATGGATGGTACAGATCAGGAAGGATGGATGGAAGATATAGGGATGGATGAATGTTTATGGATGAGGAAGGATGGACGAATGGTACAGATCAGGAGGGATGGATGGAAGATATAGGGATGGATGGGTGTTTATGGATGATGAAGGATGGATGGATGGCACAGATCAGGAAGGATGGATGGAAGATATAGGGATGGATGGACGTTTATGGATGAGGAAGGATGGATGCATGGTACAGATCAGGAGGGATGGATGGAAGATATGGGGATATATGGATGTTTATGGATCAGGATGGATGGATAGATGGATGGCTAAGCAATCTCTAGGATCCCACTGAGACAAGGCCCTCTAGGCTCAAACCTGTGCATGCCCAGAGCGGCGCCGTGTCAGGGTCAACATTTACCTCACATCCCATCCCACCCCAGAGAGGAGCAGGGAGAATTTTGAGACAGAATCAGTGGAGGGAGGGCAATTCAAATTCCCTGACCCCTACATACACCTCCTTAGCTAGCTGAGAAACTAAAGTGTCTCCCTCCACCCCAACCCTCTATGGTAGCTGAGGAGGGGGTCATAGTGCAACAGACAGCAAACACCCCACACCAGGGATCAACTTCAGGCACCCAGTGCTCGCAAAGCAGCAGCACTAGTAGGGCTGTTATCTGGAGCAGACACTAAAGTCTCACTAGGGCTGGTGACGTGGGAGTAGGACAGAGGAGGCAGACTCATCTATGGCCCCGCACATGAGCCCCATCTCCTACCTAGCCCCAACAGGGCACCCACATGCACCCGTGTGTGTGTGTCAGCCTCAAGGCTGGATGGGCGAGGGCAGGGCTTGACCACACCAGTGCCAAGCCCAGCGCTCAGCACGTGGTGCCAAAGGGTGGGTAGCAGCAGCGGCAGTGTTAGGGCTGTAAACGCAGCAGAGAGTCCTGTGGCACCTTACAGACTAACAGACATATTGGAGCGTGAGCTTTCCTGGGTGAATACTCACTTCGCCGGATGCTGTTATCCTGGGGCAGCGCAGGGGCACACCCACAGTAAGGGAGTGGGGGGGTTGCTGAGAAAGAGACAGAGAGAGAGAGAGATCTGGTACAGATGGACACACCTGTAACGTGGCATGACCCAGGGACCCTCCCACCTGAGCTGTCGTGTTTGTACACACAGAGAGACACACAACACAGAGAGACACAGACATGCACCCAGAGGCAGCCACGCAGCCTGTTCTCCCTCCACTCGCAGCCAGCTCTAAGATGCAGCTGTCTCTGGGACAGGTGTTACAGAATCTCTCACCCTGTGCTGAGTTGTGTCCTCTCTGGGGTGGAACATGGCGTCTGGTTATTCACGGACCCCTCCCCCGGCACTGGGATACGTTTGACTCAGGGGTGGGGTATGCGGGAGTCAGTTTATATGGGGATACCTCTCCCATGTCTAAGAAGCAGCTACCAACTCCAACCAAATCCTCTGAGCCCTCTTTACCTGGGGAGTGAGGCCTGCATCACCCAGAAGCCATGCACACCTGCATTGGGCTCAGTATGGGGTGATCTCCCCTCACAGTCAGAGCTGACCTCAATGCCCCCACTGCTATGCTAGGGGGTGCTGTGATACAGGGGGCACCATCTTTCCTCTGAGAGATAAACATGAGCCTCCCCATCATTAAATTACTCATGACTCTGTTCATCAATGCAACAGTGATCAGCACACCCCATGCCAGCTACAGCTTGGCATTTAGGCAAAGGGTCCCTATCTAAACAGCCCCTGTGTGCCACCCCAAAGGGGGCACATCTCAGTGCTGGCTGAGAGACCACCTCTATAAACAGCCACTAGATGCCACCGTCCCAGTGCCACCCAAGGGAGCCCCAAATAAACAGCCCCAGAGGTTACTGTGTTCCATCAGAAGTGACTCCGGAGTGTTTAGGTACATTGGGACCAGTGTCATAGAGGTACAAGTGTGAAATCCAGCCATCCTGGTCTTTAGCGGGCTCCTCTGTTGTGGTCGCATCCTGGCACCTCACACACACCTATGAATTTACCCTCTAAGGGATCCTGAGCCACCTCTTGTGGGAATGGAGGGAGAGAGAGGGTGTGCAAAGGGAAAGAGCAAATGAAGATGTGTGTAATGGATGGTTTGATGAATGGAGGGTTGTGTCTAGAGATAGATGGGTGGAGAGGTGTGTAGGGATGGATGGATGATATCCAGAAATGGATAGATGGAGGGGTGTGTGGTCATGGATGGACAGATGGATGGAGGGATGGTTGTATCTAGAAATGAATGTGTGGAGGGGTGTGTGGTCATGGATGGATGGGTGGAGTGATTTGTGGGGATGGATGGATAGTTACATCTAGAGATGGATAGATGGAGGGGTGTTTGGTCATAGATGGATGGAGGGGTGTGGAGGGATAGATGGATGGTTGTATCTAGAAATGGATGGGTGGAGGGATGTGTGGTCATGGATGGATGGTTGTATCTAGAAACGGATGTGTGGAGGGGTGTGTGGTCATGGATGGACAGATGGATGGAGGGATGGTTGTATCTAGAAATGGATGTGTGGAGGGGTGTGTGGTCATGGATGGATGGGTGGAGGGATGTGTGGGGATGGATGGATGGTTATATCTAGAGATGGATAGATGGAGGGGTGTTTGGTCATGAATGGACGGATGGATGGAGGGGTGTGGGGGGATAGATGGATGGTTGTATCTAGAAATGGATGGGTGGAAAGGTGTGTGGTCATGGATGGATGGTTGTATCTAGAAACGGATGGGTGGAGGGGTGTGTGGGGATGGATGGATTGGTGGAGGGGTGTGTGGGGATGGATGGCCGGATGTGTCTGGAGCGGGAATGGGGGAGGGATGGAAGGATGGATAGAGAAGGGGATAGGCAGGTTGGTACTGGACGCACAGTCCGAGCTCTCTCTGTCACAGTGGCTGAGTCCGAGCTGATGTCTCTTTCTCTCTCCTCAACAGAGGTGATCGTGTCTGGTGAGTTTTGCAGCGAGGACGAGGATGAGGAGCTGGATGGACTCTGGTCAAGCATCTCGGTCTTCATCACCCTCTTCCTCTTGAGCGTGTGCTACAGCGCAACCGTGACCCTGTTCAAGGTGAGAGAGAGAACGAAGGTAGGAACGAAGGAATTAACGCCTTTAGCACAGTAGAGGGCAGCGTGGAGGGGAAAGAAAGAAGAGAAGAATGAAGGAGAAAGGAGAATGGGTGAATAAGACAGAGACTGAATGAATGAGACACAGACAGAAAAGCAGGAAGGAATGACACAGACAGACAGAGCAGCTCCCCCCAGCACTGACCCCTCTCACCCTTCCTCTCTCTGCCCCACTGCAGGTGAAGTGGTTTTTCTCCACCCTGGTGCAGCTGAAGAAGGCGAGTGGCCCCGAGTACAAGAACGTGATCCAGCGCGTGGTGTAGAAGCTGCTCCTCCCATCTGCCCAGAGACAAGGGTTCGGGGCTTCTGGCTCCATTGGTGACACCACTCTGAGTCCCACAGCTGCCCCCCGCCAGCGCTGTGCCCCTGGGAGACCCCTCGGGGGGGGAGACAGGACCTCACCCCACATGGCCTAATCAGCCCTCAGCCACTAGGGATGCTGCCCTGCTCGGAGCTTGGCTAAGACTGGACAACTCGTATCATGGAGGGAACCAGCGCCCCTAGCAAGGAAACAACCCCTCTCCCACTTCCCACCCTCCTGAGCCCAACAGTCCCTGCTCTGGGGCTGGATCAGAGCCAGCGCCCCTAGAGAGGAAAGGCCCCACGTCCCTTCCCCACCCCCTGTGCCAGCCAGCCCCCCGGCCTGGGGCAGGACCATAGCCAGAGTTGTGTCTGTCATGCTGTATGTTGCATATTTAGCTTTTCATTGGGATTTTTGTGAGTGGTATGTGTCTGTGACTTTTATTGTGTGCACTGAGTGACAATAAATAAATAAATAAATAAATAAATAAATACATAAACAAATCAGGCTCCATCTCATTCATAACCTCCATCCTGGACTTTCAGGGACCCCTGACGCCCTCCAGAGGGGCATGTCATGTCTGTAGGGGTGCTTCCGGGCATGGGGAATAAAATGACTGGTGCCCGCTGAACTGGCCCCAATGGGAGATAGGGGTCTAGCTACAAACCCAGAGAACTGGGGCCTCGTCCCTCAGCCTATACAGGCTGGGACGGATGGGCAGGAAGGGGAGATCTCTGGGGCAGAGAAAGCCATTGGTCAGATAGGGTGGCATGCATGAGAAAGAAAGAAAGAAAGAAAGAAAGAAAGAAAGAAAGAAAGAAAGAAAGAAAGAAAGAAAGATGTGTATGTATGAGGATGGACAGTTGTGTAGATAGATACCTGAGGACTGAGACATACAGTGGCTTACATTCTCCTTGGTAAAATCTCCCAAAACCCATCCTGAAATGCAGCTACCAGTTTTGAACTCATTTTATTCTGGATCAAACTCAAAATTCCTGTGTAAGTTGCAAGTTAAAGAAAGGAGCCAATGAGACTCTTCGCCATTGACAGATTCCAGGTTGACCAGAACTTGGGACACAGATGCGTGTGCACGAGCGCACACACACGTGCACAAGGAAATCCGGTCCTTGCCATGGGATGGGGTTGGAGGATGGAGGGGAATGGGGCTGAGTTCAAGTTCCAGCATGGGCTGCCCTTGGGGACGTCCAGGGAAGGACTCTGCCCTCCCTGCTCTGGGCTCTGCAAAGTTCAGACCCTTCAGTGGCCGTTGTCGCGCCCTCTGAGTTGCTGTGGAACTTTGTCCCTCCAGGGGTCTGGAGAGAGGGCAGGAGCCTGGGAGGGCTGATGATGGAGGGAGGGAATGAAGAGGATGAAGCAATGCTGTACACCTCCTAGGAGCCCAGAGCCGGGCACTCACCGCACCTGTGGGACACAGAGAGCAGAGTGGTTCGGCCAGTGCCGTTGGACCCGGCGTTGCTCTCATGGGCAGCATCCTACGCTGGAAGAGCAAGGCCAGAAGGGTCCTTTGGGACCATCTAGCCTGTCCTGCTGTGTAGCCTGGGCCATGGACCTGGTCCAGTCACGCCTGCATCCTGCCAGAGTCTCTGCGTTGAGCTGGAGCTCAAATTCCAGACAGAGACACCGGCCTTGTCAAACTGCCTCAGGGAATGGCCACTGCCCAGCGGGTGCCGCACACCAACTCCCTGGGGAGACACGTCTGTCTAAGCCGATTCTGCTTCTGGTTCCAGGTCCCAGCACCATGTCCCCACCACAGAACCGGCTTCACAGGCTGCTATGGCCCTTTTTGCATCTGGGCCCCACTACAGATCCTTAGTGATCATGGCTGAGTGGTTAGTGATTGACGCTCATTGGTCCTTGAACATTTGTTCTGGCTTCTTAATTAGTGATCATTCCTTTTTGGTCATTGATCATTCATTGCTGATTATGGATAAATGATTATGGTCAGTTAATAATTACTAGTAGCTTATTAATGGTTGATGCTTGATCCTTGATTAACATTCATTACTGATCTGTGAGAATTGATTATTGATAATCAATTGCAGATTAATGGCTACTCAGCATTAATTACAGATCACTAGGTACTGACCAGAAATAGCCAATCCCTGATTATTGATTTCTCAGTGATAAATGATTGGAATTGATAATAGACTCTTGATTCTCATTCATTGATCACTGCTGAGTCAATCTTGATGGGAAACTCGCTCATTAGTGATGATGCTCATAAGCCCAGCAGAAGTTAAGAAGTTGCCCAAAGCATTTCCCCAGAGCTGTGATAGCCAGGGCCATCCAGAGGATTCCCGCCGAATTGCCACCAAAGACATTGGACTATAACAGGGTTTCTCAAACAGAGGTCGCTGCTTGTGTACAGAAAGCCCCCAGCGGGCCAGGCCAGGATGGTGTGTTTACCTGTCCCATCTGCAGGTCCGGCCAATCGCGGCTCCCACTGGCCACGGATCGCTGCTCCAGCCCAATGGGGGCTGTGGGAAGCGGCATGGGCCAAGGGACTTACTGACTGCCACTTCCAGCAGCTCCCGTTGGCCCGGAGCAGCAATCCGTGCCCGGCGGGAGCCGCAATGGGCCGGACCTGTGGACGGGGCAAGTAAACACACTGGCCCGGCCCACCAGGGGCTTTCCCCACACAAGCAGCAACCCCTGTTTGAGAAACCCTGGACTATAACCTGAAAAACTCGTTCAAGGGACTCTTTGCAACTCTGAAGCCAACCACCTCTGCTATGAAACTGACCTAAGAACTCAAGTCCTACCTTTATGTATGTGTCTTTTAACCAGTACTCACTCTCTCACTCTTATCTTTTCTAATAAATTGTAACTTACTTCATAAGAATTGACTGTTTGGGTAAGATCTGAAATACTCATTGACCTGGTGGGTAATGTCTCCAATCCTTTGGGACTGACAGAACTTTTATATGATGAACAAGATTTTCAGTAATCCTCATCCTGTCTGGGTGGGAGCTCAAGGCTGGGTTACTCTAAGGAAGCTGTATTTCTGTCTTCTGGGTAACCAGTAAGGTATTTTAGAAGCTGTTTTGTTTCTAGTCTGATGAATTTATCAGGATAACCACCAGTCTGGGGGGATTGGCTGCCCCATTCTTTGCAATTTGCCCCGATTGTGTGATCTCAGCATGGCCCCCCAGGGACCCCAGTCACTCTCCATGCAGGTACTTATACATATCATTGAAGCCAACTCTTGAATGTCTCTTTCATAAGCTCAGCTGATTCAGCTTCTCCTATCTCTCACTGGAAGGTATTTTCTCCAGCCCTCTAATCATTTTTCTAGCTCTCTTTTGCACCCTCTCCAATTTTTCAACCTTCTTTTTGAATATTGAACAAGAGAATGGCCACAGTGCATGGGACCAATTGTCCAGCTACTCCAGTATCCTGTCTTCCAACAGTGGCAGATACCAGATGCATCAGATGGAATGGCCAGAATGGGACAATGGTCAAATGATTAATCCACTGTCATACAGTCCCAGCATCTGACCATAAGAGGCTTAGGGACACCAAGAACATAAGGTTGCATCAATGACCTGCTTGGCTAATAGTCATTGATGGACCTATTCTCCACGAATTTATCAAATTCTTTTTTGAACCCAGTTATGCTTCTGGACTTCACAACATCCTTAGTCAACAAGTTCCACAGCTTGACTCTGTTGTGTGATTGCTGTAAACCTGTGGCCATTTAATTTCATTCGGTGAACCATGGTTCTTGTGTTATGTGAAGGAGTAAATAACACTTCCTTTTGTCACACGAGTCATGAGTATACCGACTTCTGTAAAATCCCCCTAGTTGTCTCCCTAGATGAACAGTCCCAGCCGCTTTATTCTCTTCTCATATGGAAGCTGTTCCATAGCCCTGATCATTTCTGTTGCCCTTCTCTGAACCTTCTCTATTTCTGTTCTATCTCTTTGGCGATGGGGTGACCAGAACTGTGCGCAGCAGTCAAGGTGTGGGCGTGCCGTGGATTTATACAGAGGCAATGTGGTATTTGCTGTCTTATTATCTGTCCCTTTCCTAATGATTCCCAACATGTCGTTACTGCTTCTGACCACTGCTGCACGTTCACCCCAGAACCGGATGCTGTATTCCAGTGTCAGTCTCCCCAGTGCCGTACTCAGAAGTGAAATCACTTTCCCTGGTCACCACAACCCTGGTCACACATCCAGGGACGATGGGGACGGAGCTCGTGGCAATGAAAGATCCTAACTCAGTCTCACCCTGATGCCTATCTCCCTGCAGACATAACATCAGATTCCTGGGGGCTCTGCCTCTGCATCTTATGTGGTCAGGTGAGGACGCATCTGCTAGTGGTTCTGACGCCATAGCAGCCAGGGCTACATTGCTAGACAGATGCGATGGTTAAGATGCAAGTCTTGGAGATGGGAAATCAGGGCTCTATTCCCATCTCTCCCACTGACCTGCAGTGTGACCAGAGACAAGCCACTTGGGCTGGGGTCTTTAAAGGACTCTTAGGCAGTTAGTTGCCACTGAAATAAATTCATAATTCCAAGGGGAGTTGGGCATCTCACCCCTCTGAGCATCCCGGATATAATCCTTTTGTGCCAAAATATCCCCTCCCAGCCTCTCTGTGGACAGGGATGGTCAGCTAGACTCATGACACTGCATGAGGATGGATGGATGTTGTAGAAGCTAATATAGACAGATGACACTGCAGATGTTGGATGGATGGACAGGATTGCAAAAGGGAGAACAGGCAAACTCAGATATTGCCAACCGAAATATGGATAAACAGACACAGTGCAGAGAGAGAGATTTGCAAGTGGGCAGGAAAATGGACAGCTAGTAAAGAGGGGGAAACAGACACAAGTACAGCAGAGGATAGAATGGATGGATAGATCCTGCAGAAGGAAGCTTTGATGAATAGATCTAGAGAATGTATAAGAAAAGGAGAGTGGATGGACAGTAAGAGATACGTCAGAAAGAAGGCTGGTGAATGGATATAGATGACGCAGGAGGGAGGCTGGGCTGGTGGATAAGACATAGAGATGGTCCCTGCTTGAAGAAGACATCCCATTGAAAACAAGCTCCAGCATGGTGCATTTTATTTGGGCATATTCAACACACAGCCACGCTCCGTACACCAGAGCTCCCAAAGCTTTACACACAGGCTCAGAGGAATCCCAGACCCCACGAGGCTCCGTGGCCACCCCAGATACGAAGTGAGGAGCTCGCAGGGCTCTGATCCTCAGTAGCAAGTGACGTTGGTGTCGGACAGGATCACAGAGACATTGACAGCGGTGGGTTTATCGGGGGCTTTGTCCACGCTCCGGTGGATGAAGGTCATGGGCAGACCCTCGTGCCCCACCACACAGGCGTAGGTGTCCCCCCGCTCCCGTTCGGACGCCAAGACATTGAGCTGGCTGTAGATGAAGTAGCGCTCCTCCTTCCCAGCCTCCTGCGCGGGGCTAACATTGGTGTAGGCTTCCTGGGGCACGGGCCGGTCCTGCTGGGTCCATGTCACCAAGATGTCTCTGGGCCGGAACCCGGAGGCCAGGCAGGTGATGGTGGCTGATGCCCAGAGAGACAGTTCCTCAGCGTGAGGAGGGGAGACGTAGACAGAAGGGGCCCGGAAAGACATCTCTGCCATGAGGAAACACCAAAGGGTTATTGGTGAGGGATGAGAACCAGGAGTCCTGGCTGCCAACCCTGACACAATCCCCCTGCTATAACCCACTAGACCCACACACACACACTCTGCCCCCAGAGCTGGAAAAAGAACCCAGGAGTCCTGACTCTCCATCCCTTTCTCTCTCATTAATTTGCACATTTCATCCCACACACAAATGTGTAACACCCAGTCTCACTGACCTGAAACCGGATCAGAGCTGGTGACCCCTAGAGACAAAAGGATCCATGTCCCATTCCCTACACCCTGAGCCAGGAAGATTGGGGCAAGTGCCCCCTACAGGGGAAAGGCTGAGTTCTAACCTTGAATCTTGAGGATGGTCTTGACAATGGCCGATGGGAAGTCTTGGTGTTTCATGGTGCAGGTGAACTACTCCCCCGCCTGCCACTCCTCCACGCACACCCGAAGGATGCTGGTTGCACTGTAGGTACCATCTTCCTGCAGCACCGGATCCCTGGAGACCACGGCCAATGGTCCCCCGCTACCCCGGTTCCAGGACTCCTCCAGGCTGCTGGGGTCTACATGCCGCTCACCAAACAACTGATGGTGGCGTTCTGCGCTATGTAGAGGTCCTCCAGGGAAGGCAGAAGGAGAGACACCTTCAGTGGGTGTTGATTACAGTTGCTGCCACCTGGTTGGGGGCAGGAAGCAACGTTGAGGGCTGGAATGAGCCAATACTCAGGAGGCACCAGCTGATAAATAAGTACCTCTGCCTCAGGGGAACAAAGCCGAGGGGCTGTTTGGGAAGGGCCCGAGGATCATTGGGGTGGGAAATAGAGCACTGGCTTCCCTGATGGAAGGGGCACGATCCTCATATCATGGGGCATCAGGAATAATGGCTGAGGTTTTCCAACACATCCCGGGATTGGGATTGGGATTGGGATTCCTGGGTCCCATTATGATTATTTGGGTCTCTGGGTCCCATGAGCAAATCTGAAGGTCTCTGGCTCCCTGGGAGAAAGACTCATTGGTGAAATCACGGCAGGGGACAGACCTGCCATGTTTGCTCAAATCAGGGTCCTTCCGGTCTCAAATTCATGAGCCCAACGAAGATGGCAGAGATGACAGCTGGGACACAGAGAGGAGAAACGACCTGCCCATGGTAATTCCTGACTCCTTTCCCCCATGCTCTAACCACTAGTCCCCACTCCCCTCCCACAGCTGGGGATAGAACCCAGCAGTCCTGGCTCCCAGCCCCCTGCTGGCACTACTAGATCCTGCATCCAGAGCTCAGGACATAACTCACATCCCCTAAACCCCTCCCCCTACACAGGCAGAAGGTGCTGTTTATATTTCACCCCAGTGATATTCTGGCTGCTGGTCTCCCAAAGTCCCTCAGGGTTGTGACCACAACTCTCACTGCAAGCCGATGTGGGAGTTGAGAGCGTGAATCCCTTTGGAAACCCCAGCATTGAAGCCTGAACTGGTGCTAGCTCCCTCACTAGCCCCTGGGGTAATGGGAGGCCCTGGCCATATTGGGATGAACAACCCTCTCGTCGCCCTTTGGAAGCTTCAACTCACAATTCTCTGACTTCACCTTCACCTTCAAGGTTTCATTCAGCATCATCTGCCACACCAGGCAGAAATACTGGGGCCCTGCTTCTCCTCCCCCCGTGGGCCTGGCGACTCTCAAGATGCTCTGAGTGGAGTAGGCCTCACCAGATCTGACACAGGGCCACTGCTGTAGTGGGAGGCAGGGACTATGGAGCTGTTGTGCTCCCAGCAGAGGTTGACGTCTGCCGGGAAGAATCCAGTGACGTCACGGAGGAATGTGTGGAAATCTTTCTTCCCTGGAGTTTCCTCTGGGTCCAGGCAGGAGACAGTGGCTGAGACAGTAGGTGCGTGGGCAGGGTAGGCTGGAAGGGACAGAGATGTGAGATGAAGCTAATTTCTCTCCCAGGGATGGAATATGTCTCCTCTTAGTCCCTTGGTGGAACATGTGAGGGGTGGCTAACCTTGGCCATATTTATTATGTATTTGCTGTTTTTCCTTAAATCCACAGCTTATGCTATGACCATGGAATCTCAGCTTTCATTTAGGGTCTATCCCCACTAGCTGTAAAGAAAAGTCTGGAAACATGATCCCCACTCATTCCTTTTGTTCCTGACTCACAAACCAGGAAGCAAATAAAAGCAGCCCAACATTTATTAACATTTCTAGATTTTTTGCACCTGTTTCACAACTTTGTGCTTTGAAAAATTGAAAAGGGCTCATAGAAGAGCCTCAGTGATGATTCAGTAGCTGTAGAGAGATTTAAGGAGGTATATTGATTCAGTTCAGGGCAAACTCAAGATGTGACTTGAATAGTGTATGAATACCTTCCCGGGGATAAAACATCAGGTACTAAAAGAGGGTTTCTCAAACAGGGGTCGCCGCTTGTGTAGGGAAAGCCCCTGGCAGGCTGGGCCGGTGTGTTTACCTGCCCCATCTGCAGCTCCCACTGATCGCTGCTCTCACTGGCCGTGGATCTTGCTCCGGGCCAATGGGGGCTGCTGGAAGCAGCAGGGGCCAAGCGACTTACTGGCAGCCGTGTCCAGCAGCTCCCATTGGCCTGGAACAGCGATCCACGGCCAGTGGGAGCCACGATCAGCCAGACCTGTAGATGGGGCAGGTAAACACACGGGCCCGGCCAACCAGGGGCTTTCCCTACACAAGCTGCGACCCCGCTTTGAGAAACCCTGTACTAAAAAGTTCTCTAATCTAGCAGAAAAGGCAGAACAAGAACCAATGGCCGGAAACTGAAACCAGACACATTCAAATTCATTGTAAGGCAACAATATTGGAAGAAAACCATTAGAACAAACTATCAAGAGAAATGGTGGATTCTCCATCTCCTGAGGGGTTCCAATCCAGACGGGACGTGTCTCTAGATGAAGCGTTAGTCAAAGACATGTTACCGGGCTCGACAAAGGGATAAATGAGTGAAATACTCTGGCCAGGGAAACATGAGGTCTGACTAGATGACCTGATGATCCCTTCTGGCCTCAGACTCAATGAATCTACCTTTGATGGACCATCTTAACCCTACTTTCTATCTTCTGTCCCTCATCACCTCTTCTGAGGGCCCCGGCTGAATCACCACTTTGAAAGATCCAGGAAATATTCACCAGATCCTCCTCTATTGCCTCACCTCCCTACTGGAGTCTAGTGAATTGCAAGGCCTTCATTTTCCATGGCAGAAGCTGGTCTGAGAACAGGCAGCCTGACTATTATTGTGGTGGTGTCTACCAGCCCAGACTGAGACCACAACCCCCTCCTGTGAGCCGGTGAAGGGACGTGAAAGAGAGCCCCTGTTCCAGAAACAGACACCAGCTGAGAGAAACAAAGGACCCTTATCCTCACTTTGCAGGCTTGGGCACAGAGCGAGAGTAAAGTGACTTTGGATGAGTTCACACAGGGAGTTGGGACTTACACGCGGATGTACTCACTTGTGTCCATGAGTGGCATATCCTGGGTGACTTCTCCAAAACAAGGAGGTGTCACTTTGCAAGTGAACTTGGTCCTGCTCTTCCATTATTCCAAGCTTATTTCGTGGGTGCTGGTGACGCTCTGGATCCCATTGCTTTGTTCCAGGTTTCCTGTCTCTGCATTAGAGCTGGCTTTCTCATCACTTCCCAAGCCACCTGAACATCTACCAAGCTATAAACCAGCACCCGGCATGTCACACAGGCTGTCTCCCCAATCAGGTCATCGTAAGACAGCTTGGTGACAGAGACGGATGGAGCCACTGAGGCAGGCTCAGAAATACAAAGGACTTGTTTCAATAGGGGAAGAAGAGCAGAAGACTCCATGAATTCCCTGCACCATGAAGGATACTACAGTGACGGGTGTTACAGAAGCATAGAATATCAGGGCTAGAAGGGACCTCAGGAGGTCACCTAATCCAACCCCCTGCTCAAAACAGGACTAATCCCCAAACAGATTTTTTACCCTAGTTCCCTAAATGGCCCCCTCAAGGACTGAACTCACAACCCTGGGTTTTGCAGACCAATGCTCAAACCACTGAGCTATCCCTCTCCTCTTAGAGGGGGACTGTCAGTCCCCTAATTTGTGAGCCTCAATTTCATGGGATGTTAGAAGGAAGAAAGATAGAAACCATTGAAAAAAAGCCTCTTTCTAGCTATCGACAATCCCGTAGCACTTTCTGTCTCTCCATCTACACTTTCCTGTGCAGACCTCCAGCTCTTTATTACTAATTATTCACGTACACACATCCCCTTTCTCCATCCATCCATCCATCAGACCTGTCTTTCTACCCAGCCATCACATCCATCTTCCCCTCCAGTCATTCCTCCTTCTATCCACAGTATCTAGCTCTCTATCCATCCAACCTCCATATCTTTCACTGCATCCATCCATCCCTCTCCCACCCACTCCTAGTATCCATCTCTCAATGTATTTCTATGTCACCCTGGGATCTGGGCACAGTCCCGCTTACCCTTAGATAAGGCTGGTTTCCAGGCAACCCTTCATCCCACCCCACCGTGCACGGCCACAGCCCCTCACCCAAGCACTCGCTGGTGTTGTGCATGGAGTACTCCATTCCCCGCACTGGGTGGGTCACTTCACAGGTGTAGATGTCCCCCTGCTCCCAGCTCTCCCTGGTGATGTTCACTCGGCTCTGGCCCACGTAGCTGCTGTCTGTGCCCTTCCCAATGGAGAAGTCCGTGGTGGGAAGGTTCCTCTTCTCGCTGTTCACCAGACATTCCACTTTGGCTGCACCTGGGCTGAATCTAAGGAGGAGGCAAACCACCTCCAACTGCTTCTCCATGATGTTGTGCCCACAGGAGGGGCCCAGGAGGCAAACCTCAGGATGAATTAGAGACTCACATACTGGCAGCAGAGAGACAAAATGGTTACCAGCTCAGAATCATGAATCAATTGCATTTGTATAGCATTGAGCACAATGTGCTCTAGTCCTGACTGACAACAGAGAGAGGAAAGTTTTACCTTTCCCTCCTTCCTTCCCTCGGCACCATTCCATCTCTCTATCACTCTGTCTATGTCATCTCTCCAGCTATCCGCCTTGTTTCCATCCATACTTCTGTATCTCCATTTGCCCATCCACCTAGCCCATGCTCCGTACCATCCTTCCCTCTCTTTCACTCTCTCCATCTTTCCCTCGTCTCTGTCCATCCATACATCCATTCCTTTTCTTCTCTATCCTCCCTTCCATGGACTTTATCATTCTATCTCCCCCACTCCCTCTGACACTTTAGTGCACCCTTCTGCCTCAGTCCTTTCCTCATTCTCTGGCACCCCAACATAGCTCACCATTCGTGATCTCCACATCTATCGTTTTACGGGATGGGGTGTGCTCCACACTGCACTGGCAGGTGTTGTGCGCCAGGCCGCAGGAAGGGGCGGTGAGCTGGCTGACGAGGGAGAAGGCCCTGCCACTGCTCTGTGCCGTGGCTGGGAAGTCTTGATCCCATTGGTCACTCTGCCGGAATTCCACTTGATGTCCACGGGCTCCGGGAAATAGCCGCTAGGCAAGTTACAGTCACCTCACAAGTGGGGCCCCCGGCTACATCGTCACAACAGGGGAACAAAGGGAACATAGAGGGTGTTTGTGGGAGCTCTGTCTGAGAGAAAGGCAAGTGAGGACATTCAGAACTGAGAATCCTAAACCCAAAAAATGGTGGGACTCCAACCTCAGAAGGGGTTCTACAGAGCTTGGCATAAAACCCAGGACCCCTGGCCGTCAGCCCGCTCACCTCTCCACTCCACCACACCCCGCTCCTTCCCAGAGCCACAGAGAGACCCCAGGAGCCCTGGTCATCAGCCCGCTCATCTCTCCACTCCATCACACCCAGTTTCTTCCCAGAGTCACAGATAGACCCCAGGAGCCCTGGCTGTCAGCCCTCTCACCTCTCCACTCCACCAAACCCAGCTTCTTCCCAGAGCCACAGAGAGACCCCAGGAGCCCTGGCCTTCAGCCCTCTCACCTCTCCACTCCACCAAACCCAGCTTCTTCCCAGAATCACAGATAGACCCCAGGAGCCCTGGCCTTCAGCCCTCTCACCTCTCCACTCCAACACACCCCACTCCTTCTCAGAGTCACAGATAGACCCCAGGGACCTGGCCGTCAGCCCTCTCACCTCTCCACTCCACCACACCCCACTCCTTCCCAGAGCCACAGATAGACCCCAGGAGTCCTGGCTCCTAACCCCCTACGCACACAAACCCACTAGATCACTCAGTCCTTTAAGAGCTTGTGATACATACAGAGAGATGTGCTGCAAGGAAATATATGAATAGCTATCATCTCATTATCCTTCACTTTCCAGGATCAGTCTATCCCAGACCTACCGTTAGAACGGGGCAGGGCTGGGAGCCAGAACTCCTGGGTTCTGGCCTTGGCTCTGGGAGGGGACTGGGGTCTTGTGACTTAGAACCGGGGGGCCTGGGAATCAGAACTCCTGGGTTCTGTCCCTGGCTCCAGGACAGCAGTAAAGGCTGGTTCTTCACACACATGCACCCCATGGCAGGTTCTCTAAAAGGCCTCACCCTCACCCCCCAGAGACTTCAATCTTTTCAGAGGTCTGCAGACTCCATGACCAAATCTCTGGTGAGATGCAGCAAACGACCAATAGGGGCTGAAAAGGGGAAGTTGAGACAAGTGACAGTTGTTTTTTCACCCCAGTGTTTGCCCCCATCCAATCCAATTTTCACACCTTCTCGCCAGCTTCAACACTGACAGCTCCTGCGTGGGCGTCACTGAGCAATAACAACCTATAATTATCTTTGGTGACCATTTGGAGGAAGAAGAGGGGATGCCCAACAGGCAAAGAAACCTCAGATGAACAATCCGACTGACACAGACCTCAGTGGATGCAGGGACACAACTCCCCGGTCTACAGTGCTGGGCCACGACCCACCATGGCTGAGAATTTGGTGAGTAAATTAGAGGAAAGTGGCTGCTAGTGGGGTGAGTACAGGGGGTCTTTTAATTCCATCGGTATGAGCCCTTTAGAGAAGAAAGCTTTATAGAGAGAGGAGCAGGACTCTTGGGCTCTCTCCCCAACTCTGGCAGAGGAGTGGGGTCTGGTATTGGGGGAGGGGGTCAGAAGCCAGGACTCCTGGGTTCTCTCCCAAGCTCTGGGAGGGGAGTGAAAGCTAGGGGGTCACAGCAGGGGGCTGGAAGCCAGGACTCCTGGGTTCTCTCCCAAGCTCTGGGAGGGGAGTGAGAGCTAGGGGGTCAGACCAGGGGGCTGGAAGCCAGGACTCCTGGGTTCTCTCCCCAGCTCTGGGAGGGGAGCTGGGGCAAGTGGGTCAGAGAACAGGGCTGGGAGCCAGGACTCCTGGGCTCTCTCCTCAGCTCTGGGAGGGCAGTGGGGTCAAGTGGGTTAGAGCTGGGGGGGCCAGGTGGGTAACACAGGCCAGGCTGTGCCCCTGCCTCCAGGCAGAGATGGGGGAACAGAGGTGCTTTTCTCACACTCCACTTATAAGCTGTGATAACAGCTTTGAAAGGGGTCCAGAGCTGGACTAGCAGGGGGCTGCACATCAGGAGGTCGGGAGTGAGGAGCCCCAGCAGAGCTGGGTGGGGGCAGGGCTGGGCTAGCAGAGGTCTGCGGGTCAGGAGTGAGGGGCACTGGCAGAGCTGCGGGGGGCAGGGCAGGTCCGGGCTAGCAGGGGACTGCACATAAGGCGTGAGGGGCACTGGCAGGGCTGCAGGGGAGCCCAGGGCTGGGCTAGGAGGGGATGCAGGTCAGAAGTGAGGGGCCCCAGCAGAGCTGCAGGGATGCGCAGGGCTGGGCTAGTAGAGGGCTGTGGGTCGAGAGTGAGGGGCACTGGCAGAGCTAGAGAAGGCAGGGCTGGGCTAGCAGAGGGCTGCAGGTTGGGAGTGAGGGGCAATGGCAGAGCTGGAGGGGGCAGGGCTGGGCTAGCAGAGGGCTGTGGGTCAAGAGTGAGGTGCACCAGCAGAGCTGGGAGGGACAGGGATGGGCTAGCAGGGGCTATGGGTCGGGAGTGAGGGGCACTGGCAGGGCTGGGGGGGGCAGGGCTGGGCTAGCAGGGGCTGCAGGTTGGGACTGAGGGGCACTGGCAGAGCGGGGGGGGCAGGGCTGGGCTAGCAAGGTATGCAGGTCGGGAGTGAGGGGCACCAGTAGGACAGAGGGGTGGAAGGGCTGGGCTAGCAGAGGGCTGTGGGTCAGGAGTGAGGGCCATCAGCAAAGTTGGGGGCAGCCCAGGTCTGGGCTAGCAGGAGGCTAAAGTTTGGGAGGGAGGGGCACCAGCAGAGCTGTGGGGGAGGTGTGGGGGAGCCAGGGCTGTGGTGGGTATCAGGGGGCTGCAGGTTGGGAGTGAGGGGCTCCGTCAGGGCTGGAGGGGGCAGGGCTGGGCTGGCAGGGGCTGTGGTTTGGGAGTGGGGGGCACTGGCAGAGCTGGGTGGGGGAGGCCAGGACTGGGCTAGCAGGGGCTGCACATCGGTAATGGGGAAACCGGCTGAGTGGGGGGGGACCCCAGGTCTTGGCTAGCAGAGGCTGTGGGTCAGGACTGAGGGCCATTTGCAGACATGGGATGCTCAGAGTTGGGGGGCTGCAACTAGACAATCAGGGGAATAGCTGAATACTTTTAAGGGGATTTTATTGTCTCCTATCTTTAGCCCAGTAATAAATATTTGCAAACAAAATCTTTCTAAACTGAGGCACAAATTTCCCCTTTGGCATGTCGCTTGTCAGAGGTAACCCCTGAACTCACCGAGTGCAGGAACGCGTCTCCCTGAGCCGGCCCTGCCTCCTTCCACCAGCTCTGCGCTCACGCTCCATGCTGAGAGCTGGGCCGGGGGATTCACAGCACACCTAGCTGTGAGCTCGGCTGCCTGGGGCTGGACGTAACTGGCAGCTCAGAGGCAACAGCTCAGGGGTCAACTTCCTAACTTGGCCTTTGAGTTGAGCTGGCTCCGTTTTTGCGGCGCACTCAGCTGGAGACGCGTTGGGCTTCCTTTCCGGGGGACAAGCTCTGACGTCTCCGGCTAAAGCCCACTGGAGATGCAAACCCCGGTAAGTGCTCCCAAAGGCGCCTCAGCTTTGGGCATCTAGAAAGTGAGGCAGCTGGAATTCTTGGGAGATTTCTCCCGCAGAGTTTGGAAAAGTGTCCAGAAAATCTTCAACCCAATTGCTTGGAATCCGAGTGGTTTCTTGAGTGGGAACCTGGCTAGAAAGGTCGTGAGCTAGGGATGGTGATAACCAGTCGACTACTGAGTTTGATGGGAGGGAAGGTTTTTTACCCTAACCCCAGAACTATGACCCTAAACCAAACCTTAAACCCAACTACTTAGACCCCCAACTCTGTCCTAGCTCCCTGACCATGACCCTAACCCCAGCATCTTAACCTCGACAGATGCACCCATTCCTTCACCTCAACACCCTAATCCTCATCCTTTCCCTAGAGTCCAATCTTCATCCTTAACCACAGCCCTCCTCCCTAACTCTGACCCCCAACTCTGACCCTCTCTTCAAACCCAACCCCTAACCCCAACGTCCCAACCTTATCCCCCAAACTCTGACTTTAGATTGCACAGGCTGCAATGGTCCTGGGATCAGTAGAGTCCTCATTGTTATTTCTCTGTAAAGTTCCTGGCACAATGAGACCTAATCCTAGACTGGGTTTTCTAGACTACTGTGATACAAGTACTAACAACCAATTATACCCCTAACCATAACCACAGCTCTAACCTGAACCTCCCACCTTGACTCTCTGAGCACTAGGGTTTATGTGTCTCAAGTTGGGTATCAAGCATCCCAGCCTCAGAAATATGAGTCATTGTCGCAAACTGACCCTTGGGGTAGGACCCAAGAGTCTCACTAACCGTCTGGGAAATGGCAGCAGAACTGGTTGGTATTTGAAGCTTGAATGGCTGCAAAATTTTCTAGAAATTCAATCACAACACATTAAATATTGACCCAAACCATTAAACCATCGCCCATAATTCCATCTCTGCAACCTATAGCCCTTATCCCCAGCACCTGACCCTAACCGCTAACCCTTAATCCTCCTCCCCACGTATAATTATAACCCGAACTCTAACCCAAAGGTCCATATGTCCCGGGTTCAACTGACAGTCCCAGTCTTTCTGAGGATATCTAACCACGTGTGTTTGAGCCATAGAAATGCTTACGAGCCAGCAGTGGCCATTGTTGTTACCACCTAGAAGGCTAATGAGAATATAACATTTAATATTCGTTCCCAAGCTAAAATCGCTAGTACAACAGGGTCTATTTAGCACCAAGAGAACTGGGGGCCCTGATCCTGCTCAGTCTGTGACACAACCTGGAAGATGGGGGGCAGCCTATCTCAGGTGTCCACTTACACACAGACATTACTAAGACCTTGCAGCTGTCAACAGTCTCACCCCAAACTGTGCTGTGAGAATGGAGCAGCGTGGGGCTCGCTAGGAGATGCTCTTCCCCGGCATTGAGTGCTGACCCCAGTGTCAAGCTAGGGCCTGGTCTGCACAGAGCGGGGCAGGGATCAGTGGGGCTGTGTCTCATGGCCTCACTCTCTCTCCCTTTGCAGCTAGCAAAACGGCCCCATCTGTCTTTCCTCTGACCTCCTGCACCGGCGAAGTCACCACCTCTCAGGTCACCTTCGGCTGCCTGGCCAAAGGCTACTTCCCTGAGCCGGTCACCGTGACATGGAGCCCCAACGTCGGCTCCTCGGGCGTGAGGACCTATCCCTCCGTGCTGCAACCTTCCAGCAGCCTCTACTCGCTCAGCAGCCAGGTCACCGTCCCGGCCAGTAGCTGGGAGTCTAACACCTACCGATGCACCGTAGAGCACCAGCCCACCAGCTCCAGCATCTCCAAGGAAATCCCAAGTAGGGACGGTGCGGCGCGGCCCGGGGAGGGGGGGTGGGAAGGGCTGGGGTTGTCTCAGGACCCTGCTCTGGTGACTGCTGCAGGGAGAGAGGATGGGAGCCTGATAGTGCTGTGAGCTGATGGAGTCGCTGGGGTGGGTGGGTGGAGAGAGACACCACAGAGCGATGGGAGGGAATGGGGACAGGTAGACGGTGTTGGGTGCACATAGTAGGGCGGGGGACTCAATAGGGGGCGCTATGCTGCAGGGAGCAGGGGGCTCAGCAGGGGGCGCTATGCTGCACTTAGCGGGGGGCTCAGCAGGGGGTGCTATGCTACAGGGAGCGGGGAGAGCTCAGCAGGGGGCGCTGTGCTGCAGGGAGCCGGGGCCTCAGCAGGGGGCGCTGTGCAGCAGGGAGTTGGGGCTTCAGCAGGGGGCGCTGTGCAGCAGGGAGCGGGGAGGGCTCAGCAGGGGGCGCTGTGCAGCAGGGAGCGGGGAGGGCTCAGCAGGGGGCGCTGTGCAGCAGGGAGAGGGGAAGGCTCAGTGGGGGGCGCTGTGCTGCAGGGAGCCAGGGGCGAGGCGACTCAGGAGGGGTCTGTACAGCAACTAACCCATCACCCTTCTCCCAGAGCCAATCTCCGCTGAACCCCAAGCCCCCAAGGTGCACGTCCTCCACTCCTCCTGCACCACCAAGCCAGGTGCCATCCAGCTGCTCTGCTTCATCTCCGGCTTCTACCCTGAGCCTTTGAAGGTGGAATGGCTGGTTAACGGCGAGCCTGGGTTACTTCACGGGGACACTGCCCCTGCCAAGAAGGACGCCGACGGCCGCACCTTCAGCACCCGCAGCAATGCCAGCGTCTCCCAGGATGTGTGGCTGGAGGGCAAGACGTACACCTGCCAGGTGTCCCACCCGGGCACTGGGAGCAAAAAGCAGGCCCACGCCCGCAAGTGCGAAGGTGACGCTGAGCAGGGACGGGCTGTCTGGAGAGGCAAGGGGGACACGGGCAGGGATGGAGGGGGGAGGGGAACATATGAGACTGGGATGGGCTTTGTAGAGGACAGGGAGTGAGGGGAGACTGGGATGGGCTTGGCAGGGGAGACCAGGCCTTGCAGCTGACTGGACTCTCCTGTCCCCAGAAGAAACAACATCTCCCAGCAACATCCAGGTCTTCCTGGTGCCCCCATCTCCTGCTGCCCTGTACGTGGCCCAGAACCCCATGCTCACCTGCCTGGTGGTCAACCTGCCTAGCGACTCCGGCCTCCAGGTGGTCTGGTCCCGGGAGAAGCCAGGGTCTATTATCCCTGATCCTCTGACCCTCACTGAGCAGTTCAACAGCACCTTCACCGCCTCCAGCTCCATGCCCATCTTCACCCGCGACTGGGAGGCCGGCGAGACCTTCACCTGCAAAGTGGAGCACTCGGACCTGATCTCGCCCCTCATCAAATCGATCTCCAAGAAGCCAGGTAAGAGGAGAGGAGGGTCTCTAAGGGGAGAGACTCAGTCCCAGGACCCAGCATGGAGGGATGCTCTTTATGGGGAAGCCCCAACCCCCAACAACCTGGGATCCTGGCCCCTGAGTCCTTTTGCATCCCCAAATCCCCACCCTCAAATTGTGCTCCAGAGATACCAGCTCCCAGTCCCCAGCCCCTCCATCCTGGAAGAGAGAGGGGATCTTCCTACTCCCACACACACACACATACACACACACACCATCCTTCTCCCCATCTGCCCCAGATGAGTAATGTGCATGGCTCATCTGTGTCCCCCATCCCCATTCACTGAAGGCAATCACTCTGCCCCGGGCGTCTACCTCCTGCACCCCCACAGTGAAGAGCTGAGCAGCAAAGGAGACTCTGTCAGCGTCACCTGCCTGGTGCGGGGCTTCTTCCCCGAGGACATCTCGGTGCAGTGGATGAAGAACCATGAAGGTGAAAAGGAGACCGACTACATCACCACCCCGCCCATGAAGGATGGAGCCAGCGACTCGAACTTCTTCCTCTACAGCAAGCTGAAAGTCAGCAAGGCCAGCTGGAACAGCGGGGACACCTACACCTGCATGGTCACCCACGAAGCCCTCTCATTGAAGTTCACCCAACGCAGCATCAGCAAAATCTCTGGTAAATGAAGAAGGCTCCTCCCAGCCCCACTGCTAACACTGTCCAGTACAGCTTCCTGTAAATAATCTCTGTGCCCTGCATGACAACAAGTGAATAAATGGAACTAGTCTGAGCTCACACCCAGGTTGCCTTCTTGTGGTGTGACTGGGTGAAATCTGCCAGTCGCCCAAGGTGGACGAGGTCCCAGGTTGCAGGCTGGGAGAAACTGAGATGCTATAAGACTGGGGATGCCAATTCCCAGATCCTGTGTGGGTGGATACATATATACCATGGATGGATGGGGAGATACATGGGTTGATGCCATGAAAGGAAATATGAGTAGTTGCCACGGAAGGAAGGATGGGTAGATATGTGGGTCCATGCCACGAAAGGAAGGATGGATAGATATGTGAGCCTATGCCATGGAAGGAAGGACGGGTAGATATATGGGTCCATGCCATGGAAGGAAGGATAGGTAGATATGTGGGTCCATGCCATGTAAGGAAGGATGGGTAGATATGTGGGTCCATGCCGTGTAAGGAAGGATGAATACATGCACAAGTACATACACGCCATGGAAACAGGGATGGAGAAGGGGGTAGATGCACAGTTACAGACATACTGCAGAGGAACAGACACATTCAAGCCAATCTCAGTTGGAAGGCCAGGTGTTCAGAGAGATGATTAAATGGATACATACTTCAGATGGCAGGACAAATACACTGAGATATCACAAGCAGCAAGAGAGAAATAGGGAGATCATTATTTGGATTAAATTAACCCCTATATCCCCAACTGAGACCAGTACCCTGTTGGGATGGGCACAGCACAGACAGCAGGAGACAGTCCTTCTCACAGCCTAAATAGAGAAAGAGGAGGAAGAGAACAGAGGTACCAGAAGGGGGAGAGTCCTGCCGACAATTACTGAGCATGTCAATGACAGAGCTAGAAACAGAATCCAGGTGTCCTGCGTGTCCCACCCAGTGTGCCTGCTACAAGACTGCACTGTACACAGGGACTCATGGTTGGATGGTTCAAAGAGGGTGGATGCCAATGGATAAATAGATGTCAAGGGATAGGAAAAATCCCTGGGGATCTGCAGAAGGGTGGATGGATGGATAGAGGGGTGTGTTGGGGGGTATAGATGGATGGATGGCGAATGTTGGATGGGCACACTTTCTGAAGGAGTGATGGATGAATAAATGGATGGAGTGTGATAGATGGATGGGTGGAGATGGGGATGAATGGATGTATACATGAACGGTGGTGGATTGGTAGTCACATATGGCACTGGATTGGTACCGATGGGGATGGACAGGTGCCTGGATGAAGGGGTTGTTACACATAGTGAGTGAGTGAGAGATGAGGATGAAAGGATGGCTAAATAAAATGGCTGACTACGCATGTTTGGGAAAGGATAGATGGCAATGGATGGATGAGAGTCAATGAGTACTGATGGTGATAGAGGGATGGGGTGGATGTATACTGAAAAGGATAGATAGATAGATAGATAGATAGATAGATAGATAGATAGATAGATAGATAGATAGATAGATAGATAGATAGATAGATGGGCTTGCCTGGGTGAACGGTGAGGGATGAGGATGGACGGATTGAATAATAGACTGCACATTGGATGGATGGTTAGAAACAAGAATGGATGGGTGGGTACAGATCCGTATGGATGGTGGAAGATACAGATATAGGGTTAGATGGATGTTTATGGATGAGGAAGGACAGATGGATGGCACAGATCAGGAGGGATGGATGGAAGATACAGGGATGGATGGGTGTTTATGGATGAGGAAGGATGGATGGATGGTACAGATCAGGAAGGATGGATGGAAGATATAGGGATGGATGAATGTTTATGGATGAGGAAGGATGGACGAATGGTACAGATCAGGAGGGATGGATGGAAGATATAGGGATGGATGGGTGTTTATGGATGATGAAGGATGGATGGATGGATGGATGGTACAGATCAGGAGGGATGGATGGAAGATATAGGGATGGATGGATGTTTATGGATGAGGAAGGATGGATGGATGGTACAGATCAGGAGGGATGGATGGAAGATATAGGGATGGATGGGTGTTTATGGATGAGGAAGGATGGATGGATGGTACAGATCAGGAGGGATGGATGGAAGATATAGGGATGGATGGATGTTTATGGATGAGGAAGGATGGATGGATGGTACAGATCAGGAGGGATGGATGGAAGATATAGGGATGGATGGATGTTTATGGATGAGGAAGGATGGATGGATGGCACAGATCAGGAAGGATGGATGGAAGATATAGGGATGGATGGATGTTTATGGATGAGGAAGGATGGATGGATGGTACAGATCAGGAAGGATGGATGGAAGATATGGGGATATATGGATGTTTATGGATCAGGATGGATGGATGGATGGATGGCTAAGCAATCTCTAGGATCCCACTGAGACAAGGCCCTCTAGGCTCAAACCTGTGCATGCCCAGAGGGGCGCCGTGTCAGGGTCAACATTTACCCCACATCCCATCCCACCCCAGAGAGGAGCAGGGAGAATTTTGAGACAGAATCAGTGAAGGGAGGGCAATTCAAATTCCCTGACCCTTACATACACCTCCCTAGCTAGCTGAGAAACTAAAGTGTCTCCCTCCACCCCAACCCTCTGTGGTAGCTGAGGAGGGGGTCATAGTGCAACAGACAGCAAACACCCCACACCAGGGATCAGCTTCTGGCACCCAGTGCTCGCAAAGCAGCAGCACTAGTAGGGCTGTTACCTGGAGCAGACGCTAAGCAGGGACTCACCTAAAGTCTCACTAGGGCTGGTGACATGGGGGTGGGACAGAGGAGGCAGACTCATCTGTGGCCCTGCACATGAGCCCCATCTCCTACCTAGCCCCAACAGGGCACCCACATGCACCCGTGTGTGTGTGTCAGCTTCAGGGCTGGATGGGCGAGCGCAGGGCTTGACCACACCAGTGCCAAGCCCAGCGCTCAGCACGTGGTGCCAAAGGGTGGGTAGCAGCAGCGGCAGTGTTAGGGCTGTAAAAGCAGCAGAGAGTCCTGTGGCACCTTACAGACTAACAGACATATTGGAGCGTGAGCTTTCCTGGGTGAATACTCACTTCGCCGGATGCTGTTATCCTGGGGCAGCGCAGGGGCACACACAGTGAGGAAGTGGGGGGGTTGCTGAGAAAGGGACAGAGAGAGAGAGAGATCTGGTACAGATGGACACACCTGTAACGTGGCATGACCCAGGGACCCTCCCACCTGAGCTGTCGTGTTTGTACACACAGAGAGACACACAACACAGAGAGACACAGACATGCACCCAGAGGCAGCCACGCAGCCTGTTCTCCCTCCACTCGCAGCCAGCTCTAAGATGCAGCTGTCTCTGGGACAGGTGTTACAGAATCTCTCACCCTGTGCTGAGTTGTGTCCTCTCTGGGGTGGAACATGGCGTCTGGTTATTCACGGACCCCTCCCCCGGCGCTGGGATACGTTTGACTCAGGGGTGGGGTATGCGGGAGTCAGTTTATATGGGGATACCTCTCCCACGTCTAAGAAGCAGCTACCAACTCCAACCAAATCCTCTGAGCCCCCTTTACCTGGGGAGTGAGGCCTGCATCACCCAGAAGCCATGCACACCTGGAGTGGGCTCAGTATGGGGTGATCTCCCCTCACAGTCAGAGCTGACCTCAATGCCCCCACTGCTATGCTAGGGGTGCTGTGATACAGGGGGCACCATCTTTCCTCTGAGAGATAAACATGAGCCTCCCAATCATAAAATTACTCATGACTCCGTTCATCAAAGCAACAGTGATCAGCACACCCCATGCCAGCTACAGCTTGGCATTTAGGCAAAGGGTCCCTATCTAAACAGCCCCTGTGTGCCACCCCAAAGGGGGCACATCTCAGTGCTGGCTGAGAGACCACCTCTATAAACAGCCACTAGATGCCACCGTCCCAGTGCCACCCAAGGGAGCCCCAAATAAACAGCCCCAGAGGTTGCTGTGTTCCATCAGAAGTGACTCCGGAGTGTTTAGGTACATTGGGACCAGTGTCATAGAGGTACAAGTGTGAAATCCAGCCATCCTGGTCTTTAGCGGGCTCCTCTGTTGTGGTCGCATCCTGGCACCTCACACACACCTATGAATTTACCCTCTAAGGGATCCTGAGCCACCTCTTGTGGGAATGGAGGGAGAGAGAGGGTGTGCAAAGGGAAAGAGCAAATGAAGATGTGTGTAATGGATGGTTTGATGAATGGAGGGTTGTGTCTAGAGATAGATGGGTGGAGAGGTGTGTAGGGATGGATGGATGATATCCAGAAATGGATAGATGGAGGGGTGTGTGGTCATGGATGGACAGATGGATGGAGGGATGGTTGTATCTAGAAATGGATGTGTGGAGGGGTGTGTGGTCATGGATGGATGGGTGGAGTGATTTGTGGGGATGGATGGATAGTTACATCTAGAGATGGATAGATGGAGGGGTGTTTGGTCATGGATGGATGGATGGATGGAGGGGTGTGGAGGGATAGATGGATGGTTGTATCTAGAAATGGATGGGTGGAGGGATGTGTGGTCATGGATGGATGGTTGTATCTAGAAACGGATGGGTGGAGGGGTGTGTGGTCATGGATGGATGGGTGGAGGGATGTGTGGGGATGGATGGATGGTTATATCTAGAGATGGATAGATGGAGGGGTGTTTGGTCATGGATGGACGGATGGATGGAGGGGTGTGGGGGGATAGATGGATGGTTGTATCTAGAAATGGATGGGTGGAAAGGTGTGTGGTCATGGATGGATGGTTGTATCTAGAAACGGATGGGTGGAGGGGTGTGTGGTCATGGATGGATTGGTGGAGGGGTGTGTGAGGATGGATGGCTGGATGTGTCTGGAGCGGGAATGGGGGAGGGATGGAAGGATGGATAGAGAAGGGGATAGGCAGGTTGGTGCTGGACACACAGTCCGAGCTCTCTCTGTCACAGTGGCTGAGTCCGAGCTGATGTCTCTTTCTCTCTCCTCAACAGAGGTGATCGTGTCTGGTGAGTTTTGCAGCGAGGACGAGGATGAGGAGCTGGATGGACTCTGGTCAAGCATCTCGGTCTTCATCACCCTCTTCCTCTTGAGCGTGTGCTACAGCGCAACCGTGACCCTGTTCAAGGTGAGAGAGAGAACGAAGGTAGGAACGAAGGAATTAACGCCTTTAGCACAGTAGAGGGCAGCGTGGAGGGGAAAGAAAGAAGAGAAGAATGAAGGAGAAAGGAGAATGGGTGAATAAGACAGAGACTGAATAAATGAGACACAGACAGAAAAGCAGGAAGGAATGACACAGACAGACAGAGCAGCTCCCCCCAGCACTGACCCCTCTCACCCTTCCTCTCTCTGCCCCATTGCAGGTGAAGTGGTTTTTCTCCACCCTGGTGCAGCTGAAGAAGGCGAGTGGCCCCGAGTACAAGAACGTGATCCAGCGCGTGGTGTAGAAGCTGCTCCTCCCATCTGCCCAGAGACAAGGGTTCGGGGCTTCTGGCTCCATTGGTGACACCACTCTGAGTCCCACAGATGCCCCCCGCCAGCGCTGTGCCCCTGGGAGACCCCTCAGGGGGGGGAGACAGGACCTCACTCCACATGGCCTAATCAGCCCTCAGCCACTAGGGATGCTGCCCTGCTCGGAGCTTGGCTAAGACTGGACAACTCGTATCATGGAGGGAACCAGCGCCCCTAGCGAGGAAACAACCCCTCTCCCACTTCCCACCCTCCTGAGCCCAACAGTCCCTGCTCTGGGGCTGGATCAGAGCCAGCGCCCCTAGAGAGGAAAGGCCTTACTTCCCTTCCCCACCCCCTGTGCCAGCCAGCCCCCCGCCCTGGGGCAGGACCATAGCCAGAGTTGTGTCTGTCATGCTGTATGTTGCATATTTAGCTTTTCATTGGGATTTTTGTGGGTGGTATGTGTCTGTGACTTTTATTGTGTGCACTGAGTGACAATAAATAAATAAATAAATAAATACATAAACAAATCAGGCTCCATCTCATTCATAACCTCCATCCCGGACTTTCAGGGACCCCTGATGCCCTCCAGAGGGGCATGTCATGTCTGTAGGGGTGCTTCCGGGCATGGGGAATAAAATGACAGGTGCCCGCTGAACTGGCCCCAATGGGAGATAGGGGTCTAGCTACAAACCCAGAGAACTGGGGCCTCGTCCCTCAGCCTATACAGGCTGGGACGGATGGGCAGGAAGGGGAGATCTCTGGGGCAGAGAAAGCCATTGGTCAGATAGGGTGGCATGCATGAGAAAGAAAGAAAGAAAGAAAGAAAGAAAGAAAGAAAGAAAGAAAGAAAGAAAGAAAGAAAGAAAGAAAGATGTGTATGTATGAGGATGGACAGTTGTGTAGATAGATACCTGAGGACTGAGACATACAGTGGCTTACATTCTCCTTGGTAAAATCTCCCAAAACCCATCCTGAAATGCAGCTACCAGTTTTGAACTCATTTTATTCTGGATCAAACTCAAAATTCCTGTGTAAGTTGCAAGTTAAAGAAAGGAGCCAATGAGACTCTTCGCCATTGACAGATTCCAGGTTGACCAGAACTTGGGACACAGATGCGTGTGCACGAGCGCACACACACGTGCACAAGGAAATCCGGTCCTTGCCATGGGATGGGGTTGGAGGATGGAGGGGAATGGGGCTGAGTTCAAGTTCCAGCATGGGCTGCCCTTGGGGACGTCCAGGGAAGGACTCTGCCCTCCCTGCTCTGGGCTCTGCAAAGTTCAGACCCTTCAGTGGCCGTTGTCGCGCCCTCTGAGTTGCTGTGGAACTTTGTCCCTCCAGGGGTCTGGAGAGAGGGCAGGAGCCTGGGAGGGCTGATGATGGAGGGAGGGAATGAAGAGGATGAAGCAATGCTGTACACCTCCTAGGAGCCCAGAGCCGGGCACTCACCGCACCTGTGGGACACAGAGAGCAGAGTGGTTCGGCCAGTGCCGTTGGACCCGGCGTTGCTCTCATGGGCAGCATCCTACGCTGGAAGAGCAAGGCCAGAAGGGTCCTTTGGGACCATCTAGCCTGTCCTGCTGCGTAGCCTGGGCCATGGACCTGGTCCAGTCACGCCTGCATCCTGCCAGAGTCTCTGCGTTGAGCTGGAGCTCAAATTCCAGACAGAGACACCGGCCTTGTCAAACTGCCTCAGGGAATGGCCACTGCCCAGCGGGTGCCGCACACCAACTCCCTGGGGAGACACGGCTGTCTAAGCCGATTCTGCTTCTGGTTCCAGGTCCCAGCACCATGTCCCCACCACAGAACCGGCTTCACAGGCTGCTATGGCCCTTTGTGCATCTGGGCCCCACTACAGATCCTTAGTGATCATGGCTGAGTGGTTAGTGATTGACGCTCATTGGTCCTTGAACATTTGTTCTGGCTTCTTAATTAGTGATCATTCCTTTTTGGTCATTGATCATTCATTGCTGATTATGGATAAATGATTATGGTCAGTTAATAATTACTAGTAGCTTATTAATGGTTGATGCTTGATCCTTGATTAACATTCATTACTGATCTGTGAGAATTGATTATTGATAATCAATTGCAGATTAATGGCTACTCAGCATTAATTACAGATCACTAGGTACTGACCAGAAATAGCCAATCCCTGATTATTGATTTCTCAGTGATAAATGATTGGAATTGATAATAGACTCTTGATTCTCATTCATTGATCACTGCTGAGTCAATCTTGATGGGAAACTCGCTCATTAGTGATGATGCTCATAAGCCCAGCAGAAGTTAAGAAGTTGCCCAAAGCATTTCCCCAGAGCTGTGATAGCCAGGGCCATCCAGAGGATTCCCGCCGAATTGCCACCAAAGACATTGGACTATAACAGGGTTTCTCAAACAGAGGTCGCTGCTTGTGTACAGAAAGCCCCCAGCGGGCCAGGCCAGGATGGTGTGTTTACCTGTCCCATCTGCAGGTCCGGCCAATCGCGGCTCCCACTGGCCACGGATCGCTGCTCCAGCCCAATGGGGGCTGTGGGAAGCGGCATGGGCCAAGGGACTTACTGACTGCCACTTCCAGCAGCTCCCGTTGGCCCGGAGCAGCAATCCGTGCCCGGCGGGAGCCGCAATGGGCCGGACCTGTGGACGGGGCAAGTAAACACACTGGCCCGGCCCACCAGGGGCTTTCCCCACACAAGCAGCAACCCCTGTTTGAGAAACCCTGGACTATAACCTGAAAAACTCGTTCAAGGGACTCTTTGCAACTCTGAAGCCAACCACCTCTGCTATGAAACTGACCTAAGAACTCAAGTCCTACCTTTATGTATGTGTCTTTTAACCAGTACTCACTCTCTCACTCTTATCTTTTCTAATAAATTGTAACTTACTTCATAAGAATTGACTGTTTGGGTAAGATCTGAAATACTCATTGACCTGGTGGGTAATGTCTCCAATCCTTTGGGACTGACAGAACTTTTATATGATGAACAAGATTTTCAGTAATCCTCATCCTGTCTGGGTGGGAGCTCAAGGCTGGGTTACTCTAAGGAAGCTGTATTTCTGTCTTCTGGGTAACCAGTAAGGTATTTTAGAAGCTGTTTTGTTTCTAGTCTGATGAATTTATCAGGATAACCACCAGTCTGGGGGGATTGGCTGCCCCATTCTTTGCAATTTGCCCCGATTGTGTGATCTCAGCATGGCCCCCCAGGGACCCCAGTCACTCTCCATGCAGGTACTTATACATATCATTGAAGCCAACTCTTGAATGTCTCTTTCATAAGCTCAGCTGATTCAGCTTCTCCTATCTCTCACTGGAAGGTATTTTCTCCAGCCCTCTAATCATTTTTCTAGCTCTCTTTTGCACCCTCTCCAATTTTTCAACATTCTTTTTGAATATTGAACAAGAGAATGGCCACAGTGCATGGGACCAATTGTCCAGCTACTCCAGTATCCTGTCTTCCAACAGTGGCAGATACCAGATGCATCAGATGGAATGGCCAGAATGGGACAATGGTCAAATGATTAATCCACTGTCATACAGTCCCAGCATCTGACCATAAGAGGCTTAGGGACACCAAGAACATAAGGTTGCATCAATGACCTGCTTGGCTAATAGTCATTGATGGACCTATTCTCCACGAATTTATCAAATTCTTTTTTGAACCCAGTTATGCTTCTGGACTTCACAACATCCTTAGTCAACAAGTTCCACAGCTTGACTCTGTTGTGTGATTGCTGTAAACCTGTGGCCATTTAATTTCATTCGGTGAACCATGGTTCTTGTGTTATGTGAAGGAGTAAATAACACTTCCTTTTGTCACACGAGTCATGAGTATACCGACTTCTGTAAAATCCCCCTAGTTGTCTCCCTAGATGAACAGTCCCAGCCGCTTTAATCTCTTCTCATATGGAAGCTGTTCCATAGCCCTGATCATTTCTGTTGCCCTTCTCTGAACCTTCTCTATTTCTGTTCTATCTCTTTGGCGATGGGGTGACCAGAACTGTGCGCAGCAGTCAAAGTGTGGGCGTGCCGTGGATTTATACAGAGGCAATGTGGTATTTGCTGTCTTATTATCTGTCCCTTTCCTAATGATTCCCAACATGTCGTTACTGCTTCTGACCACTGCTGCACGTTCACCCCAGAACCGGATGCTGTATTCCAGTGTCAGTCTCCCCAGTGCCGTACTCAGAAGTGAAATCACTTTCCCTGGTCACCACAACCCTGGTCACACATCCAGGGACGATGGGGACGGAGCTCGTGGCAATGAAAGATCCTAACTCAGTCTCACCCTGATGCCTATCTCCCTGCAGACATAACATCAGATTCCTGGGGGCTCTGCCTCTGCATCTTATGTGGTCAGGTGAGGACGCATCTGCTAGTGGTTCTGATGCCATAGCAGCCAGGGCTACATTGCTAGACAGATGCGATGGTTAAGATGCAAGTCTTGGAGATGGGAAATCAGGGCTCTATTCCCATCTCTCCCACTGACCTGCAGTGTGACCAGAGACAAGCCACTTGGGCTGGGGTCTTTAAAGGACTCTTAGGCAGTTAGTTGCCACTGAAATAAATTCATAATTCCAAGGGGAGTTGGGCATCTCACCCCTCTGAGCATCCCGGATATAATCCTTTTGTGCCAAAATATCCCCTCCCAGCCTCTCTGTGGACAGGGATGGTCAGCTAGACTCATGACACTGCATGAGGATGGATGGATGTTGTAGAAGCTAATATAGACAGATGACACTGCAGATGTTGGATGGATGGACAGGATTGCAAAAGGGAGAACAGGCAAACTCAGATATTGCCAACCGAAATATGAATAAACAGACACAGTGCAGAGAGAGAGATTTGCAAGTGGGCAGGAAAATGGACAGCTAGTAAAGAGGGGGAAACAGACACAAGTACAGCAGAGGATAGAATGGATGGATAGATCCTGCAGAAGGAAGCTTTGATGAATAGATCTAGAGAATGTATAAGAAAAGGAGAGTGGATGGACAGTAAGAGATACGTCAGAAAGAAGGCTGGTGAATGGATATAGATGACGCAGGAGGGAGGCTGGGCTGGTGGATAAGACATAGAGATGGTCCCTGCTTGAAGAAGACATCCCATTGAAAACAAGCTCCAGCATGGTGCATTTTATTTGGGCATATTCAACACACAGCCGTGCTCCGTACACCAGAGCTCCCAAAGCTTTACACACAGGCTCAGAGGAATCCCAGACCCCACGAGGCTCCGTGGCCACCTCAGATACGAAGTGAGGAGCTCGCAGGGCTCTGATCCTCAGTAGCAAGTGACGTCGGTGTCGGACAGGATCACAGAGACATTGACAGCGGTGGGTTTATCGGGGGCTTTGTCCACTCTCCGGTGGATGAAGGTCATGGGCAGACCCTCGTGCCCCACCACACAGGCGTAGATGTCCCCCCGCTCCCATTCGGACGCCAAGACATTGAGCTGGCTGTAGATGAAGTAGCGCTCCTCCTTCCCAGCCTCCTGAGCGGGGCTAACATTGGTGTAGGCTTCCTGGGGCACGGGCCGATCCTGCTAGGTCCATGTCACCAAGATGTCTCTGGGCCGGAACCCGGAGGCCAGGCAGGTGATGGTGGCTGATGCCCAGAGAGACAGTTCCTCAGCGTGAGGAGGGGAGACGTAGACAGAAGGGGCCCGGAAAGACATCTCTGCCATGAGGAAACACCAAAGAGTTAATGATGAGGGATGAGAACCAGGAGTCCTGGCTGCCAACCCTGACACAATCCCCCTGCTATAACCCACTAGACCCACACACACACACTCTGCCCCCAGAGCTGGAAAAAGAACCCAGGAGTCCTGACTCTCCATCCCTTTCTCTCTCATTAATTTGCACATTTCATCCCACACACAAATGTGTAACACCCAGTCTCACTGACCTGAAACCGGATCAGAGCTGGTGACCCCTAGAGACAAAAGGATCCATGTCCCATTCCCTACACCCTGAGCCAGGAAGATTGCAGCAAGTGCCCCCTACAGGGGAAAGGCTGAGTTCTAACCTTGAATCTTGCGGATGGTCTTGACAATGGCCGACGGGATGTCTCGGTGTTTCATGGTGCAGGTGAACTACTCCCCCGCCTGCCACTCCTCCACGCACACCCGCAGGATGCTGGTTGCACTGTAGGTACAATCTTCCTGCAGCACCGGATCCCTGGAGACCACGGCCAATGGGCCCCCGCTACCCCGGTTCCAGGACACCTCCAGGCTGCTGGGGTCTACATGCCGCTCACCAAACAACTGATGGTGGCGTTCTGCACTATGTAGAGGTCCTCCAGGGAAGGCAGAAGGAGAGACACCTTCAGTGGGTGTTGATTACAGTTGCTGCCACCTGGTTGGGGGCAGGAGGCAACGTTGAGGGCTGGAATGAGCCAATACTCAGGAGGCATCAGCTGATAAATAAGTACCTCTGCCTCAGGGGAACAAAGCCTTGGGGATGTTTGGGAAGGGTCTGAGGATCATTGGGGTGGGAAATAGGGCACTGGCTTCCCTGATGGAAGGGGCACGATCCTCATCTCATGGGGCATCAGGAATAATGGCTGAGGTTTTCCAACACATCCCGGGATTGGGATTGGGATTCCTGGGTCCCATTATGATTATTTGGGTCTCTGGGTCCCATGAGCAGATCTGAAGGTCTCTGGCTCCCATGGGAGAAAGACTCATTGGTGAAATCACGGCAGGGGACAGACCTGCCATGTTTGCTCAAATCAGGATCCTTCCAGCCTCAAATTCATGAGCCCAACGAAGAGGGCAGAGATGACAGCTGGGACACAGAGAGAAGAAACGACCTGCCCATGGTAATTCCTGACTCCTTTCCCCCATGCTCTAACCACTAGTCCCCACTCCCCTCCCACAGCTGGGGATAGAACCCAGCAGTCCTGGCTCCCAGCCCCCTGCTGGCACTACTAGACCCCGCATCCAGAGCTCAGGACATAACTCACATCCCCTAAAACCCTCCCCCTACACAGGCAGAAGGTGCTCTTTATATTTCACCCCAGTGATATTCCGGCTGCTGGTCTCCCAAAGTCCCTCAGGGTTGTGACCACAACTCTCACTGCAAGCCGATGTGGCAGTTGAGAGCGTGAATCCCTTTGGAAACCCCAGCATTGAAGCCTGAACTGGTGCTAGCTCCCTCACTAGCCCCTGGGGTAATGGGGGGCACTGGCCATATTGGGATGAACAAACCTCTCGTCGCCCTTTGGAAGCTTCAACTCACAATTCTCTGACTTCACCTTCACCTTCAAGGTTTCATTCAGCATCATCTGCCACACCAGGCAGAAATCCTGGGGCCCTGCTTCTCCTTCCCCCGTGGGCCTGGCGACTCTCAAGATGCTCTGAGTGGAGTAGGCCTCACCAGATCTGACACAGGGCCACTGCTGTAGTGGGAGGCAGGGACTATGGAGCTGTTGTGCTCCCAGCAGAGGTTGACGTCTGCCGGGAAGAATCCAGTGACGTCACGGAGGAACGTGTGGAAATCTTTCTTCCCTGAAGTTTCCTCTGGGTCCAGGCAGGAGACAGTGGCTGAGACAGTAGGTGCGTGGGCAGGGTAGGCTGGAAGGGACAGAGATGTGAGATGAAGCTAATTTCTCTCCCAGGGATGGAATATGTCTCCTCTTAGTCCCTTGGTGGAACATGTGAGGGGTGGCTAACCTTGGCCATATTTATTATGTATTTGCTGTTTTTCCTTAAATCCACAGCTTATGCTATGACCATGGAATCTCAGCTTTCATTTAGGGTCTATCCCCACTAGCTATAAAGAAAAGTCTGGAAACATGATCCCCACTCACTCCTTTTGTTCCTGACTCACAAACCAGGAAGCAAATAAAAGCAGCCCAACATTTATTAACATTTCTAGATTTTTTGCACCTGTTTCACAACTTTGTGCTTTGAAAAATTGAAAAGGGCTCATAGAAGAGCCTCAGTGATGATTCAGTAGCTGTAAATGAGAGATTTAAGGAGCTATATTGATTCAGTTCAGGGTAAACTGAAGATGTGACTTGAATAGTGTATGAATACCTTCCCGGGGATAAAACATCAGGTACTAAAAGAGGGTTTCTCAAACAGGGGTCACCGCTTGTGTAGGGAAAGCCCCTGGCGGGCTGGGCCGGTGTGTTTACCTGCCCCCACCGCTTGTGTAGGGAAAGCCCCTGGCGGGCTGGGCCGGTGTGTTTACCTGCCCCATCTGCAGCTCCCACTGATCGCGGCTCTCACTGGCCGTGGATCCTGCTCCGGGCCAATGGGGGCTGCTGGAAGCAGCATGGGCCAAGCGACTTACTGGCAGCCGTGTCCAGCAGCTCCCATTGGCCTGGAACAGCGATCCACGGCCAGTGGGAGCCACGATCAGCCAGAACTGTAGATGGGGCAGGTAAACACATGGGCCCGGCCAACCAGGGGCTTTCCCTACACAAGCTGCGACCCCGCTTTGAGAAACCCTGTACTAAAAAGTTCTCTAATCTAGCAGAAAAGGCAGAACAAGAACCAATGGCCGGAAACTGAAACCAGACACATTCAAATTCATTGTAAGGCAACAATATTGGAAGAAAACCATTAGAACAAACTATCAAGAGAAGTGGTGGATTCTCCATCTCCTGAGGGGTTCCAATCCAGACGGGACGTGTCTCTAGATGAAGCGTTAGTCAAAGACATGTTACCGGGCTCGACAAAGGGATAAATGAGTGAAATACTCTGGCCAGGGAAACATGAGGTCTGACTAGATGACCTGATGATCCCTTCTGGCCTCAGACTCAATGAATCTACCTTGATGGACCATCTTAACCCTACTTTCTATTTTCTGTCCCTCATCACCTCTTCTGAGGGCCCCGGCTTGAATCACCACTTGAAAGACCCAGGAAATATTCACCAGATCCTCCTCTATTGCCTCACCTCCCTACTGGAGTCTAGTGAATTGCAAGGCCTTCATTTTCCTGGCAGAAGCTGGTCTGAGAACAGCAGCCTGACTATTATTGTAGGTGCTACCAGCCCAGACTGAGACCACAACCCCCTCCTGCGAGCCGGCGAAGGGACGTGAAAGAGAGCCCCTGTTCCAGAAACAGACACCAGGTGAGAGAAACAAAGGACCCTTATCCCCACTTTGCAGGCTTGGGCACAGAGCGAGAGTAAAGTGACTTTGGCTGAGTTCACACAGGGAGTTGGGACTTACACGCGGACGTACTCACTTGTGTCCATGAGTGGCATATCCTGGGTGACTTCTCCAAAACAAGGAGGTGTCACTTTGCAAGTGAACTTGGTCCTGCTCTTCCATTACTCCAAGCTTATTTCGTGGGTGCTGATGACGCTCTGGATCCCATTGCTTTGTTCCAGGTTTCCTGTCTCTGCATCAGAGCTGGCTTTCTCATCACTTCCCAAGCCACCTGAACATCTACCAAGCTATAACCCAGCACGTCACACAGGCTGTCTCCCCAATCAGGTCATCGTAAGACGGCTCGGTGACAGAGACAGATGGAGTCACTGAGGCAGGCTCAAAATACAAAGGACTTGTTTCAATAGGGAAAGAAGAGCAGAAGACTCCATGAATTCCCTGCACCATGAAGGATACTACAGTGACGGGTGTTACAGAATCATAGAATACAGGGTTGGAAGGGATCAGGGTCATCTAATCCAACCCCTGCTCAAAGCAGGACTAATCCCCAGACAGATTTTTTACCCTAGTTCCCTAAATGGCCCCCTCAAGGATTGAACTCACAACCCTGGGTTTAGCAGGCCAATGCTCAAACCACTGAGCTATCCCTCCTCTTAGAGGGGACTGTCAGTCCCCTAATTTGTGAGCCTCAATTTCATGGGATGTTAGAAGGAAGAAAGATAGAAACCATTGAAAAAAGCCTCTTTCTAGCTATTGACAATCCCGTAGCACTTTCTATCTCTCCATCTACACTTTCCTGTGCAGACCTCCAGCTCTTTATTACTAATTATTCACGTACACACATCCCCTTTCTCCATCCATCAGACCTGTCTTTCTACCCAGCCATCACATCCATCTTCCCTTCCAGTCATTCCTCCTTCTATCCACAGTATCTAGCTCTCTATCCATCCACCTGCATATCTTTCACTGCACCCATCCATCCCTCTCCCACCCACTCCTAGTATCCATCTCTCAATGTATTTCTATGTCACCCTGGGATCTGGCACAGTCCCGCTTACTTAGATAAGGCTGGTTTCCAGGCAACCCTTCATCCCACCCCACCGTGCACGGCCACAGCCCCTCACCCAAGCACTCGCTGGTGTGTGCATGGAGTACTCCATTCCCCGCACTGGGTGGGTCACTTCACAGGTGTAGATGTCCCCTGCTCCCAGCTCTCCCTGGTGATGTTCACTTGGCTCTGGCCCACGTAGGTGCCGTTTGTGCTTCCCAATAGAGAAGTCCGTGGTGGGAAGGTTCCTCTTCTCGCCGTTCACCAGCCATTCCACTTTGGCTGCCCCTGGGCTGAATCTCAGGAGGAGGCAAACCACCTCCAGCTGCTTCTCCATGTGTTGTGCTCACAGGAGGGCCCAGGAGGCAAACCTCAGGATGAATTAGAGACTCACATACTGGCAGCAGAGAGACAAAATGGATACCAGCTCAGAATCATGAATCAATTGCATTTGTACGGCAGAGCACAATGTGCTCAAGTCCTGACTGACAATAGAGAGAGGAAAGATTTACCTTTCCCTCCTTCCTTCCCTCGGCACCATTCCATCTCTCTATCACTCTGTCTATGTCATCTCTCCAGCTATCCGCCTTGTTTCCATCCATACTTCTGTATCTCCATTTGCCCATCCACCTAGCCCATGCTCCGTACCATCCTTCCCTCTCTTTCACTCTCTCCATCTTTCCCTCGTCTCTGTCCATCCATACATCCATCCCTTTCTTCCTATCTCCTTCATCTTTATCATTCTATCTCCCCACTCCTCACTTTAGTGACTCTTATCATTCTATCTCCCCCACTCCCTCTGTCCACACTATCTTTAGTGCACTTTAGTGCACCCTTCTGCCTCAGTCCTTTCCTCATTCTCTGGCACCCCAACATAGCTCACCATTCGTGATCTCCACATCTATCGTTTTACGGGATGGGGTGTGCTCCACACTGCACTGGCAGGTGTTGTGCGCCAGGCCGTAGGAAGGGGCGGTGAGCTGGCTGACGAGGGAGAAGGCCCTGCCACTGCTCTGTGCCATGGCTGGGAAGTCTTGATCCCGTTGGTCACTCTGCCGGAATTCCACTTGATGTCCACGGGCTCCGGGAAATAGCCGCTAGGCAAGTTACAGTCACCTCACAAGTGGGGCCCCCGGCTACATCGTCACACAGGGGAACAAAGGGAACATAGAGGGTGTTTGTGGGAGCTCTGTCTGAGAGAAAGGCAAGTGAAGACATTCAGAACTGAGAATCCTAAACCCAAAAAATGGTGGGACTCCAACCTCAGAAGGGGTTCTACAGAGCTTGGCATAAAACCCAGGACCCCTGGCCGTCAGCCC